>NC_056747.1:190698933-190735025 GCF_019279795.1 Protopterus annectens | reverse complement strand
CGGATGCAGATCCATTTGGGATGTGTGCCCTTTTCTGTAGAGTTTCCCTGGCAAAGTTGTAACAAGAACTCGGGCCACAGCCACGGCCATCCAGCATAGAGGGTACGAATGTGTGCCTCCCTGCTTGTTGATGTACCACATAAAGTACAGTTTTGTACCTACCATAAATGTAGATGTCCGAACTGGATAGCATCTGCAGTCATAACAAGAGGGTTGTCCTGTCGTCAGGCAGCCCTGCAGTCGGCCGGATTCCAAAGTCCGGGTCCGGCTTCGGCTGATGTCGCACTCCACCCGACGTCATCTCTGTTGGTCTTCGGGTATAAAAGCATCAGCCGACGCCATTTTCCTCAGTGTTTCTTGCCCCAGATGCCAGTAGCCCTCTTGCAGGCTAAAAATTTGGATAGATGCCAATGTTTCCAAATAGATAGAGGTAAACACAGCAATAAGCATATATGTACATATATACAAACAAATACACCATAAAAGACTCCCCAACAGCTAGCTATAAGGAGGGTAAACACCCTAGGAGTACCACAGAGGGAAGGAGGGTAATCCTGACTGCAGATGCTATCCAGTTCGGACATCTACATTTATGGTAGGTACAAACTGTACTATGTCCTTCATGGATGCATCTGCAGTCATAACAAGTGGGTAGAATACCATAGCCAACTAGGGAGGAGGATAAAGGTAGATTATGGTGTGTTTAGGATCCCTTGCAGTACAGCAGTGGCAAACCCTGCTCGGGATCTGGAATATAGAGGCAAATTATAATGCTTGGCAAATGTATGCACGGAGGTCCAAGTAGCAGCCTCAATAATGTCTTTGGTTGCCACTCCTCGTAAGAAGGCTGTGGTAGTGGCTGTTGCCCTTGTAGAATGAGGTCTTATGTTCTGTGGAATTGGTTTTCCATGGAAGGAGTAACAGTATCGTATGCAATTTCCGATCCATTTGGAGATTGTCTGTTTGGAAATAGCTTTTCCTTCCCTTCCTGTTGCATAGGCTACAAAAGTTGGTCAGTCTTTCTGCTGTTTTGTTCTGTCCAAGTAGTAGCGTAGCTGTCTATGTACATCCAAGGTATGCAGTATTCTTTCCCTCTGTTTTGTGGGTTGGGAAAGAAGGTAGGTAGGTGGATTGCCTGGTTTAAAGACACTCTGGATACCACCTTGGGCATAAATGTAGGATTAGTCCTCATGGACACTCTATCTTGGTGGAAGATTAGGAAGGGTTGCACTGCCATTAAGGCCTGTAGTTCTGAAACCCTCCTTGCTGAAGTAATTGCCAGTAGGAAAGCAGTTTTCCATGACAGGTGTTGTAGGTCTGCTGTTGCTGCTGGTTCAAAGGGTGATAGTGTCAACTTTTCTAGCACAAAGTTTAAATCCCAAGCTGGTAATGGTGGTTTCCTTGGAGGTTTTACATTCTTGATTCCTCTGAGGAACTGCCTGAGCAAAGGTGTGAAAAACAGGTGGATCAAAGCTGTATTCTGCTGAAATAGCTGATGCATGTATCTTGATGGAGGAGTAGGACAGGCCTGAATGAAGAAGTTCGCCAGATACTCCAGAATGTTAGGCATATCTATGTTTGACACATCTTGTCCTCTTTCCGTACTCCAAATGACAAACCTTTTCCATTTTCCAGCATAGTTCCTTCTTGTTGAAGGTCTGCGTGCTTCAGAATAATGTCTTTAACTCTTTGGGAAAGTTCTGGATGAGCTGCTGCTATGTGATGTTCCATGCAGTCAGTTGCAGCGTTTTAGGTTTGGATGTATGAAGCTGTAGTTGTTCTGAGTTAACATCAAAGGTATCATGGGTATTGGCCACATATTGTTCCGAGACATGCTCTTCAGTAGTGGGTACCAGTGTTGTCTTGGCCAGTTTGGAGCTATCAGGATTATCCTTGGACGTTCTTCCTTGATTTTTAGTAGTACCTTGTGTATCAAGGGAAGAGGTGGGAATGCATATGCTGTTAGGCCTTTCCAGTTGAAGGAGAGTGAGTCCACTTTCCATGCTAGTGGGTGGAATGTCCTTGTGCAGAATTTTTGAGCTGGTGATTGAGAGGTGATGCGAATAGGTCTATCTGTGGCATTCCCCATTTCTTCGAGATGGTCTTGAAGATGTCCGGTGCAGCTTCCATTCGTGGGCATCCGGCGGTTCTGCTTAATATGTCTGCTAGAGTATTGTCTTTCCCGGTACAAATATTGCCTGTAACTGAATGTTGTAGCTGAGTGCCAGGGTCCACAGCTCCAAGGTCATTCTGCATAGGGGGTATGAATGAGTGCCTCCCTGTTTGTTGATGTACCACATGACTGTGGTGTTGTCTGTCCTTATCATCAACTGGCCCTCTTTGAGAAATGGTTTGAACTTTTGGATTGCCAGTTTTACTGCCAGCATTTCTTTTAGATTGATGTGCAGGTGAAGTTGATCCTGTGTCCACAATCCTTGCACGCATTTGTCCAGCATGTGGGCCCCCATCCTAGGTCTGAAGCGTCTGTTGTGATGGTCTGGCTTGGTTGACATCTGCGAAAGGGTAGGCCTGGGTTTGACTGGCATGCCTGAGCCCACCATAGGAACTCCTGTTTAAGCATGGAATTAGTGGGATTTTTGTTTCTAGACTGTGTCTGTGTTGGGACCATAAATTCTTTAGGTACCACTGTAGTTTCCTCATATGTAGTCTGGCAAATGGGACCAAGATTATGCATGATGCCATGAAGCCCAAGGCCTGCAGAACTTTTCTTGCTGTTAACTTGTTCAGTTTTGTTAGTGCCAAGAAGTAAAGAGGAAGTTCTTTTTGTTTTCCTGTAGTCAGGAATGCCATTTGTTGTACTGTGTCCAATTCCAGCCCAAGAATGTCCTTGTTTGGGATGGTATCAGCCTTGACTTTTGTAAATTGACTGTGTATCCCAGTCCTTGTAGCAAGTAAATGACCCTTTGTAAATCTGTTGTCAGCTTGCTTTTGTTGTCCCCTTGTAGCAGGCAGTCGTCCAGGTATGGGTAAATTTGAATTCCTGTAGTCTGCAATGGGCGATTACTGATGCCAGGCATTTTGTGAATACTCTGGGCAGTAGATAAGCCAAAGGGCAATGCTGAGAATTGATAGTGCTCTGATCCTGCAAGAAATCTGAGGTATCTTCTGCAGATTGGTCGAATGGGGACGTGCAGGTATGCCTCCTTGAGATCTAGAGTTACCAGCCAAGACTCCTTGCCCAGCATGGGAAGAAGTTGCTGTAGGGTCAGCATTTTGAATTTTGGGACAATGATGTATGTATTTAAGGTGGACAGGTCGAGAATTGGTCTCCAACTTTTTCCTTTCTTGGAACTAGGAATAGTCTGGAGTAGAACCCTTTCCTTGTTCTGCTGTTGGCACTCTTTCCACAGCTCTCATGTTTGCTAACTCCATTATCTGGCGTAGAGCCTCTGTTTTTGATTTGGAGGTAGATTTGGCATTCCTCTTTGACTGGTAAAGTGTGGAAGTGAAACCGGTAACCTTGATCTATGGTTTGTAAAATCCACTTGTCTTTTGTTATGTAGTGCCAGTTCTTTGAAAATAAGGTTAACTTTCCGCCTAGAGGAGCTGCTATTTGTTCCCTGGTAGGCGGATTTAGGATTAAGTCACTGTGGTTGTGCTGATGTAGTGGCAGTGGCTGTGTCTGTGCCTCTGTTGTTACCTTGCCACTGTCGCCCTCTGTAGGCACCTCCTCTGGATTGGTTTCTGCCTCTGGAACGTCTATTCCTGCCCCTTTGAAATTTTGTGGAGTCAGGAAAGGACCAATTTTTGGCAGGCCAGTTCCTGCTAAACCTTGGGGTTGAACCTGCAAGAAATCTTTAACAGTTTGAACAGATTTTGCCTTTTCTTCCATTTTCTTCATAACCTGCTGGGCAGGTGTACCAAACAAACTTGTCTTGTCCATAGGAGCATCTAGCAACTTAGCTTTAACATGATCCGTAAAGCTTGTTCCTTTAGCCATGCATGCCTTCTTATCACTGTGCCTGTCATGGCTGATCTAAATGAAGCCTCCAGTGCATCATAGCCACATTTTAAGGAATGGTTGCTAACCTGTTGTATGTTATTTACCATCTCTAATACATATTTCTTATCAAGAGATTCATCAGTGGTTAGTTTTTAGTTAACTGATCAAGCATAAACTCTTGGTATTGTATCATGTGAAACTGACAGTTTAAAGCTCTAGCTGAGAGAGTAGCTGAAGTGTAGACCTTTTACCCCATCTGTCTAGTGACCTTGCTTCCCTTTCAGAAGGAATAGGGTTTTAGCTGTGGTCGGCTACTGCCTTGGGACCCTGGGATATAGTTTCTGGGTCTGCAAGTGGGGCCTTGTAAAGGTGGTGATGAGTATCTGGCACCCTGTAAAATCTGTCTGGTTTGGCAGGGCTGGGGTAAAGAATCTGGAGGAGCAAACATCATTGAAAGCATCATCCACCACAGAGAGAACAGGAGGTATAGCTAAGGGCCTGTGCTGTGGGAGGTGCAGAAAGGTCCCAAGTCTTTTTCTGGAGTCTGAAAAATCCTGTTGCTGCCATTGGAACTGTTCTCGGCATGGCATGCAAGGTTTCCCAAAGGAGAATTCTTCTGGTGGGGAAGCAGCTGGAATGGATTCTTCAGCATCAGAATCTTCAAAATTGGAGAATGGAGCCTCAGGCTGGTCAGTTATGTCTGATTCATCAGCAGAATCATCAGAAGACACTGGCTCAGGGCTCTGCCCTAGGTCTCTTCTCTGGGGCTGAGAGGCCCTGTCTGGGTGAGATTGAGATCCTCTAATTAAAGAAATTAAATCTTCTGCCAAAGAAAGCATTTGAGAACTAGAAGAGGGCCTGGATGTGGGGGGTTTAACAGGCACTGATTTAGTAGTCTTGGCTGCTTTAGCCCTGGCGAAGGCCTTAATGGACATGGCAGCTGGAGGCCTAGCAGCACCACGTGCTGGGGTAGAGACATCCAAGGGGATGGTGTCTGATAAGTCAACCACCGTAGTGGGTAAAATTTCTGAGGTCGATTCAAGAGTTGTAGCAGGGGCCTCAGTTGTAAGAATAGGTTCAGCTGTACTTTGAGCAGTTTTCGGTTTCAGCGAAACCGAGACACTCGCGGTTTGCTTTACCGTGGTTTCGGCCGAAACCGCGGACCGAGAGTGTCGGTCTTTATCTTTGCGTTTTTTTTGGGGGTAGTCGGAGGATCCGACGGCATAATGTACGCAAAATCAGAACCGAAAAACTGTTCTGCAAACTCCGACCGCGCCTAAGCGTTAGTCGGTTGAAAGAGCACAGGCGAACAGGCTGCTACGTCGTGGGCTGGGCCTAAACAAGGCAGACAGTAAGAGTGGAAATCTTTATGAGGTATTTGTTTCCCACAGGTTAAACAATTGTTAACTTTTTCTGACATCGGCTGAGGCAAGAAAGAGTCCCCAACGGGTACTTAGCTTTAGAAGTCTTCGGATAGTATTCGGTAGAAGTAATCTCTGGATCCGACCGACCGGCACTTGCGAACAGCTTCTGCTTGCGCCACGGCAAGAAAGACTGGGAAAATGGCGTCGGCTGATGTTTTATACCGAGACCAACAGAGATGACGTCGGGTGGAGTGCGACATCAGCGAAGCGGACCGGACTTTGGAATCCGGCCGACTGCAGGGCTGCCTGACGACAGGACAACCCTCTTGTTATGACTGCAGATGCATCCATGAAGGACATCTGTGGTGTTGTCTGTCCTTATCAATTGACCTTGTTGAAGAAATGGTCTGAAAGTCTGAATTGCCAGTTTTACTGCCAGCATTTCCTTTAGGTTTATGTGTAGGTGCAGCTGCTCGAGTCCATAAACCTTGTATGCACTTGTCCAGCATGTGGGCCCCCCAACCGAGGTCTGAGGCGTCCGTTGTGATGGTTTGGCTTGGTTGAGTGCTGTGGAAGGGCAATCCTTTGTTTGATTGACAGGCCTGAGCCCACCATTGGAATTCTTGCTTCAGGCATGGAATAATTGGAATTTGGGCTTCTAGGTTTAGTGCTGTGGAAGGGCAATCCTTTGTTTGATTGACAGGCCTGAGCCCACCATTGGAATTCTTGCTTCAGGCATGGAATAATTGGAATTTGGGCTTCTAGGCTGTGCTTGTGTTGAGACCATAAATTCCTTAGGTACACTGTAGCTTTCTCATATGCAGTCTGGCATGTGGGACCAATATTATGCATGATGCCATGCAGCCCAAGGCTTGCAGAACTTTTCTTGCTGTTAGATGGTTTTGCTTTGTTAATGCCAAGAAGTAGAGAGGGAGTTGTTCCTGTTTTTCTACTGTTAGGAATGCCATTTGTTTGGATGTGTCCAGCTCCGCACCCAAAAAGGTTATCCTTCGGGATGGTATCAGCCTTGACTATTTTATATTGACTGTGTATCCCAGGGCTTGTAGAAGGTAAATGACCCTTTTCAAGTCTTCTGCTAGCTTGTTTTTGTTGTCCGCTTGTATCAGGCAGTCGTCCAGGTAAGGGTAGATTTGGATTCCCTGAACCCTGCAATGAGCGATTACTGATGCCAGGCATTTCGTGAACACTCTGGGCGCAGTAGATAAGCCAAAGGGCAATGCTGAGAATTGATAATGCTCTGATCCTGCAAGAAATCTGAGGTATCTTCTGCAATTTGGTCGTATGGGGACGTGCAGGTATGCCTCCTTGAGATCTAGAGTTACTAGCCAAGACTCCTTGCCCAGCATGGGAAGAAGCTGCTGTAGGGTCAGCATTTTGAATTTTGGAACAATGAGAAATGTGTTTAAAGCGGACAGATCGAGAATAGGTCTCCATTTGCTTTCTTTCCTTGGTACCAGGAAGAGTCTGGAGTAAAAGTCCTTTCCTTGCTCCATATATGGTACCTTTTCCACAGCTCTCATCCTTAATAATTGATTTATTTGTTTTAGAGCTTCTGCCTTTTGATTTGGAGGTAGGTTTGGCATTCCTCTCTTCCCTGGTAGAGTATGGAAATGAAACCTGTAACCTTGGTCTATTGTCTGCAAAATCCACTTGTCTCTTGTGATATAATGCCAGTGTTTTGAAAATAAAGCTAGCTTCCCGCCTAAGGGTGCTTCTAGTTGTTCCCTGGTAGGCGGTGCCAGAGCCAAGTCACTGTGATTGTCCTGTAGTAGTGGTGGTGGCTGTGTCTGTGCCTCGCTGGTTGTTACCCTGCCACTGGCGTCCCCTGTAGGCACCCCTGGATTGGCTTCTGCCTCTTGAACGCCTATTCCTGCCTCTCTGTGCTCTGGAGGAGTCTGGAAAGGACCAATTCTTTGAGGGCCAATTCCTGCTAAACCTTGGAGGTTGGACCTGTAAGAAATCTTTCACTGTCTGGACAGATTTTGCCTTCACTTCCATCTTCTTCAGCACCTGTTGTGCAGGAGAGCCAAACAAATTGATCTTGTCCATGGGAGCATCTAATAGTTTTGATTTGACATGGTCTGGTAAGGCCTGCTCTTTTAACCATGCATGCCTTCTGATAACTGTGCCAGTCATGGCTGATCTAAAGGAAGCCTCCAGTGCATCATAGCCGCATTTCAAAGATCAGTTACTAACTTGCTGAATGTTATGTACCATTTCCTGAACATATTTCTTGTCCAAAGGATCATCAGAGGACAGTTTTTTGGTTAACTGGTCTAGCATAAATTCTTGATACTGGATCATGTGAAATTGACAGTTCAAGGCCCTAGCTGAAAGAGTAGCAGAAGTGTAAACTTTCTTACCCCATCTCTCTAAGGACCTGGATTCCCTTTCAGAGGGGAGGGGGTTTTTGGCAGAGGTAGCTGCTACAGCCTTATGTCCCTGGGAGATAGTCTCGGGATCTGCAAAAGGAGCCTTGTATAAATGGTGATGTGTGTCCGGGACCCTGTAGTACCTATCGGGCTTAGCAGGGGCCGGAGGTAGTGAATCAGGAGCAGTACAAGCATCATTAAATGCATCATCTACAACAGAAAGAACTGGAGGTATAGCTAAAGGCCTATGTTGTGGTAAATGCAAAAAGGTTCTAAGCCTTTTTCTGGAGTCTGAAAAATCTTGGCCCTGCCACTGAAATTGTTCCCTCATAGCATGCAAGGTTTCCCAAAAGGAAAATTCCTCAGGCGGAGAGGCAGAAGGGATGGACTCTTCAGCATCAGAGTCTTCATAAGGGGAAAAAGGAGCCTCTGGAGGGTCTGTATTATCTGAATCATCAGAGGAATCATCTGTGGAAACTGGCTCAGGGGGCTCTGCTCTAGGCCTCTTCTCTGGAGGTGGGTGAGAGGCCCGGTCTGGGTGAGGTTGGGATCCCCGGATTAAAGAAATGAGATCCTCTGCTAGACTAAGCATTTGGAAACTGGAGCTAGGCCTGTGAGAGGGGGTCTTAGGCACAGATTTAGTAGCTTTAGCTGCTTTAGCCCTGGCAAAGGCCTTAATGGACATGGCTGCAGGTGGCCTAGCAGCTCCACGTGCAGGGGTTGAAATATCCAAGGGAATAGTGTCAGATAATTCCTGAGAAACAACAAATGCAGGTTGGATTTCAGAAGCCGATTCCACCAGGTTGGAAGAGGCCTCGGTAGAAGGTAAGTTTTCGGCTGAAGGAAGAACCGGTTGCTCGGTTTCAGCCGAAACCGAGACACTCGCAGTTGTCTTAACCGCGGTTTCGGCCGAAACCGCGGACCGCGAGTGTCGGTCCTTCTCCTTACGTTTTTTGGATATTTGCGAAGTCGGACGATCCGACGGCATAATATAAGCAAAATCGGAGCCGAAAAACGTACAGTTTTGTACCTACCATAAATGTAGATGTTCGAAGATCCACATTGCTGCAGTCCTTACTTACTTATGGGTAGTCCGCTGTCCTCGGTCAGCCCGAATACCAAAGTATTAGGCTGACGTCGGTCATGGGCGCCTAGATCTGATATCAGAGCGTCAGGGTATAAAGGCGCATGACCGACGTCATATCCTCAGTCTTTTCTTGCCCCAGATGTCAGAAGGCCAAACCAGAAAGGCCACAGCCAAAAACAGAATACCTCCCAAAAACATGCCCAACAACAACCATCACCTAAAGCACAGAACCAAGTCAAACTACAGTGGGGAAGGAGGGAGGGTAAACTGGACTGCAGCAATGTGGATCTTCGAACATCTACATTTATGGTAGGTACAAAACTGTACTATGTTCTTCATCTCACATTGCTGCAGTCCTTACTTATGGGTAGAATAGTACAGTTTTGTACCTACCATAAATGTAGATGTCCGAACTGGATAGCAGACCGAAGGGCTGCCTGACGACAGGACAACCCAGTTGTTATGACTGCAGATGCATCCATGAAGGACATCCCAAAGCAACGGGAAAGGGAGGATGGTAAAAATCATAAAGCATTAGGGGCCGCTAAAATGCCCTGTAAAATTGCAGTGGCAAATCCAGCCCTAGACTTAGAATAAAGAGGAAGGTGGTAATGTTTAGAAAAGGTATGCACTGAACTCCAAGTAGCTGCCTCCAAAATGTCTTTTGTAGCTACCCCCCTTAGAAAGGCCGTAGAAGTAGCAGTAGCCCTAGTGGAATGAGGCCTGATTCCAGCAGGAATCTCCTTACCATGATGGGAATAACAGAAAGAAATACAAAACCCAATCCATTTAGAAATAGTTTGTTTTGAAACAGGTTTACCCTGTGAACCCAAAGCAAAAGAAACAAACAATTGCTGAGACTGTCTGAACTCCTTGGTTCTGCTCAAATAATAACAACTGCCTGTGAATATCCAAAGTATGCAAAATTTTCCCCTTTATTTTGGGGTTTGCATAAAAGTAGGCAAATGAATAGTTTGATTTAAGGCCACACTAGAAACCACTTTAGGCATAAAGGAAGGATTAGTACGCAAAGATACCCTATCCTTATGAAAAATCAGGAAAGGCTCCACTGCCATGAGGGCCTGTAATTCAGAAACCCTTCTTGCAGAGGTAATGGCCAACAAAAAGCAGTTTTCCATGACAAATACTTTAACTCGGCAGTAGCTGCAGGCTCAAAAGGTTGTAGAGTAAGTTTTTCCAACACAAAATTGAGATCCCAAGCAGGAGTAGGAGCTCTATGGGGTGTTATATTCTTTGCCCCTCTAAGAAATTGCTTAAACCAAGGATGAGAGAATAAAGGAGGGTCACAATCATAGTGAGCAGAAATGGCTGCAGCATGGACCTTTATTGAGGAGAAAGACAAACCCTTGTCCAATAACTCAGTAAGATATTGAAGAGCAACACTTAAATCAGGTTTGGAGACATCAAAGTCCTTTCCTTTGCTCCAAATAAAAAATCTCCTCCATTTATCAGCGTAAACTTTCCTGGTGCTAGGCCTCCTGGCCTCCAAAATAACATTCAAAACTTGTGGAAGCTGAGACCCTCCAGAGTCTAAAACAGAATATGCCAGGCTGTTAGATGCAGAGACTGAATCTTGACATTGAGGAAGTGACTGTCCTCTTGTGACAAAAGGTGCGGAATCAAAGGCAGAGGCCATGGAGGTTCTCGTACTAAACTCCTCAGTAGTGGGTACCAGTGTTGTCGAGGCCAATCCGGTGCTATCAAAATCATGGTTGGCTTGTCTTGTCTGGCCTTCAAAAGTACCTTGGGAAGAAGAGGCAGAGGTGAAAGGCATATACATGCAGTTTGTTCCAACTGAATGATAGAGCGTCCACCTTCCAAGCTGTGTGATGAAACATTTTTGTGCAAAACTTTGGCAACTGGTAATTTAGTGGAGAAGCGAACAGATCTATGTCTGGAGTTCCCCATAACACTGTCAACTGTTGAAATACAAGAGGATCCAATTTCCATTCGTAAGGATCCACTATTTGTCTGCTCAATACATCTGCTAAGGAGTTCTGTGCTCCTGGTAGAAACCTTGCCTGAAGATTGAGGTGTAGATTGAGAGCAGTTTCCCACAGAATCATCGCTTGCCTGCAAAGAGGGTAAGAATGGGTTCCCCTGCTTGTTGATGTACCACATGACAGTAGTGTTGTCTGTTTGAATCAACACCTGCCCTGGGTGAAGTAAATCTTTGAAAGCCATCAATGCAAACTGGACTGCTAACATTTCCTTCAAGTTGATATGCAAATGCTGGAGTTTGACAGGCCACGTGTTTTGCACCCATTTTCCATTGAGGTGTGCTCCCAAGCCTTGTCCGAGGCATCTGTCGTTAGAATCTGACTCGCCTCTGGCGGGTCACAGAGAGTCCCTTGTTTAGGTGACATCCCTGAGCCCACCACAAAACTCCTTCTGAATGCAAGGTATTATCTGAATGACAGTGTCTAGATCTTGGCAGTGCTGTGTCCATACATTTTTGAGATACCATTGAAGCTTCCTCATATGCAATTTGGCATTGGGAAGTACCAGAATACAAGATGCCATGAACCCCAAGGCTTGAAGGACTGTCCTTGCAGTCAGCCTGGACCGTAGAGACATTTGATGGAAATAAAGAGAAAGGCTTCTTTGTTTGTCCGGGGTCAAAAAGGCCATCTGGGAAGCTGTGTTCAGTCTCACACCCAGAAAGCACATGTCCTGAGAGGGTACTAGACTGGACTTTGTTTCGTTCACAGAATACCCTAGGCATCTTAACACTGCCATCACATACTGCAGATGATGAAAAAGTTCGTCCCTTTCTTGTGCAATAATCAGGCAGTCGTCCAAATAAGGATAAATCTGTATTCCTCTGAGTCTGAAAAAAGCTATCACTGGAGCCAGAACCTTTGTGAACACTCTGAAGCAGTAGATAAGCCAAAGGGCAATGCAGAGAACTGATAATGTAAATTTCCAGCCGAAAAGCAGGTACCTCCTGCAACTGGGCCTGATAGGAACATGAAGGTAAGCCTCTTTGAGATCCAGAGTAACCATCCAGTGATCTTTTCCCAACAGAGGTAAAAGTTGTTGCAAAGTCAGCATCTTGAACTTTGGAATGTCCAGGTAAGTGTTGAGGATAGATAAATCCAAAATTGGTCTCCACGTGTTCCCTTTCTTTGGAACTAGAAACAGGCGAGAATAAAATCCTAGGCCCACTTCTGACAGAGGAACTGGCTGTATAGCTCCTATTTGAAGAAGTAAAGAAATTTGTCTGTGAGCCTCTATCCTTTGCCGAGGAGGGACGTCTGGCATGCCTTTGAAAGGAGGCATGGTATGGAAATAGAACTTGTAACCTCGGTTTATAATGTCCAATACCCATTTGTCCTGGGTGACTAAATGCCAATTTTGCTTGAAAAGAGCCAACTTTCCTCCCAAAGGAGCTGCCAGGCAAGAAGAATCTGGCAGCTGAAAATGCAGGTCATTGGGCATGTTTACGAAAGGACTGGCCCCTGCCCTCACCAGCAGATTGAGCAGGCGAACTCCATTGTCTCGGCCTGAAGGTACTCTGAGCTCTGCCCTACCACGCCTAGATCTACCCCTAGACTGAGAATCAGAAGAAGGACGTCCTCCCTTAGTAGGCCAATTTCTACTAAACTTTGGAGGTTGTACCTGCAAAAATCTTTAACAGTCTGCATAGACTTAGCCTTGTCTTCCATTTTCTTTAAGACTGACTCCACAGGAGGACCAAACAAAACTTCAGACTGTAAAGGGGCATCCAGAATTCTAGACTTAACATGCTCAGACAAATTCTGATCCTTAAGCCAGGCGTGCCTCGAATAACTGAACCAGTGGCCGCCACCCTAGAAGAAGCCTGTAAAGCATCAAAACCACATTGCAAAGAGTGCTTACCCACCTGCTCAGAAACATGCACTAAATCCTGCAATTCTTTACACTCTATGCCCTCTGCCAAAGCATCCACTTTAGATCTTAGCTGAGAAAGGAGGAAATTCTGATACTTCAACATATGAAACTGGCAGTTCAAAGCTCTCATTGCTAAAGTAGAAGAGGTATACACCTTCTTACCCCATCTATCCAAAGCTCTAGCTTCCTTATCCAGAGGAATCGGATTCTTAACAACAGAGGCTCTAACACCCTTAGGCCCCTGACTAATAGTTTCTGGGTCCGCCCTAGGACTCTTATACAGATATTTATGAGCCTCAGGCACCCTGTAATACCTGTCCGGTTTAACTGGGGCAGGAGGCACAGAATCTGGATTAAGGGAAGCTTCCGAGAAAACATCTGAAACAACATCCAAAACCGGAGGTATAGCTAAGGGTCTATGCTGTGGTAAAAACAAGAACTCCCTAAGTCTCTTCCGGGAATCAGAGTAATCCTGTCCCTCCCACTTAAAATGCTCCCTCATGGAATGCAGAGTTTCTGAAAATGAAAAATCCTCTGGAGGAGAAGCAGAAGGAGTGGAATCCTCTGCATCAGAATCAGATTAAGGAGGGAAATCTTGAATGTCTTCAGCAGAAGACTCTGAATCATCTGAGGCCTGCTCTAAACTTTCCAACTCTGGCTCCATCCTGGGCCTCTTATCAGGAGGGGGCATAGAACCTCTAATTAAAGTAATCAAATCCTCTGCCATTTTAAGCATGTGCTTTTTAGGCACAGACCCTGAAGAACCAGAACTGACACCAGAGGAAGGCAAGACAGACCTGCCTTTAGAAGGAGCCTTAGAAACAGTAGCAGAAGGCCTAACCACCCTAGGCATAGAAGGGAGAATAGTAACCTGAGAGGTCCCTTCAGCCTGACCTGCCTCCTGAGAGGCCACATCCTGTAAAATCAAAGTTTCCCCCTGGGACTCAACAGAAACTTCAACCGGATCCACCTGTTCAGCTGTAACTTCTAAAGGTCCGGCGTCCGAAACGGACGAATCATCCTGCCTAGGCTTTAAAGATTTGTCTTTGCACTTCTTAGTAGAAGCAGGCGTCGGAACATCCGACGGCATATTATAATTACACCTCTTGCCAAAGACTAACCTAGCGCAATCTAACCTCCGTTTTATAGTGCTTATTAAACCTAGCACAAAACCGACACCCGACTACGTGTGCTCCGGTCCCAAACAAGGAATACAAGGCGGTGGTAATCCCTATGCGGTATCTGTTTCCCACAAGAAATACAATTATTCACTTTTTCTGACATCCGGTAAGTAACTGAGGCAAGAAAAACAAAATATTCCCAACGGGTACTTAGCCAACTTGGTATCGGTCTGAAACTCCGAAAGCGAAAAATTTCAGAACGCAGCGGCACTTGCGCTGCTTCTGCATCGGACCATGCAGCAAAAAAGACTGAGGATATGACGTGGGTCATGCGCCTTTATACCCTGACGCTCTGATGTCTGATCTGGCCCATGACCGACGTCAGCCTAATACTTTGGTATTCGGGCCGACCGAGGACAGCGGACTACCCATAAGTAAGTAAGGACTGCAGCAATGTGAGATGAAGAACATCTGCTCAGCAAACTCCGACCGACATCCAAGCGTCCGTCGGTTAAAAGAAGCACAGGCTAGACAAGCTGCTACGTCGTGGTCTGGGCCTAAACAAGGTAAGCAGTAAGAGTGGAAATCTTTATGAGGTATTTGTTTCCCACAAGTTAAACAGTTATTCACTTTTTATGACATCGGCTGAGGCAAGAAAGAGTCCCCAACGGGGTACTTAGCTTTTTAGAAGTATTCGGTAGTAGTAATCTCTGGTTCTGACCGACCGGCACTTGCGAACAGCTTCTGCTTCGGGCGCCACGCGGCAAGAAAGACTGGGGAAAATGGCGTCGGCTGATGCCTTTATACCCGAATAACTGCAGCAATGACGTCGGGTGAAGTGCAACACCAGCCGATGCCAGACCCAGACTTTGGAATCCGGCCGACCGAAGGGCTGCCTGACGACAGGACAACCCATTTGTAAGGACTGCAGATGCATCCTTGAAGGACATCTGCAGTGGCAAATCCTGCTCTGGATTTAGAGTAAAGAGGCAGGTGGTAATGCTTGGTAAAGGTGTGCAATGAACTCCAAGTTGCAGCCTCCAAAATGTCCTTGGTAGGTACTCCTCTGAGAAAGGCTGTTGAAGTGGCTGTTGCCCTGGTGGAATGTGGCCTAATGTTATTTGGGACTGATTCTCCATGCTGTGTGTAGCAGTACCGAATAGTGTCCTATCCATTTGGATATAGACTGCTTGGAGACAGCCTTGCCCTGTGATCCTGCAGCATATGCTACAAACAGTTGCTCAGTTTTCCTGAAAGCCTTTGTTTTGTCCAAGTAGAAGCGTAGCTGCCTGTGTATGTCCAACGAATGCAGAAGTTTCTCCCATTTATTCTGGGGGTTTGGATAAAAGAATCTTTGACTGTTTGCATAGATTTATCTTTATCCTCCATTTTCTTTAACACCTCTTCTGCCTTAACACCAAAGTATCATGCTGTAAAGGAGCATCCAATAATTTTGCCTTAACATGATCAGGTAAACTTTGTTCTTTTAACCAAGCATGTCTCTGAATCACAGAACTTGTAACTGCGGCTCTACAAGAGGCCTCTCTAAAGAATCAAAACCACATTGCAGAGTATGTTTTCCCACCTGTTCAACTGCATGCAATAAATCCTGCATTTCTTTACAATCAGGAGCTTCTGAGCTTGCAAGCATTTTCTGTTTTAACTGAGCCATTAAATATTGTTGGTACTTAAGCATGTGAAACTGGCAATTTAAAGCTCTTACTGCTAAAGTTGCAGAAGTGTATACTTTCTTCCCCCACCTATCCAAAGCTCTGGAATCTGTCAGAGGGTACTGGATTTTTTGCAATGGAAGCCTTAACCCCTTTTGGACCCTGGGAAATAGTTTCTGGATCAGCAGAAGGGTTTTTGTAAAGAAACTTGTGAGAGTCAGGGACTCTATAATATCTATCTGGCTTGGCTGGAGCAGGGGGCAAAGAGTCAGGAGATAAACTGGATTCAGAGAACACATCATCCACAATATCTAGCACAGGCGGAATAGCCAGGGGCATGTGTTGAGGCAATAAGAGGAAATCCCCGAGCCTTTTCTTGGATTTTGAATAATCCTGGCTTTCCCAATGGAAATGCTCCCTCATGGTATGTAAAGTTTCCCTAAAAGAATAATCCTCAGGAGGAGAGGCTGAAGGGATAGATTCTTCAGCATCAGAGTCCTCATAGGGGGGAGAGAGTATCCCTGGTCTGAAGAGGAATCAGAGGAAATGGAAACTTGATCAGAGGAGTCAGTCTGTATCCTGCCTAGGCCTTTTCTCAGGAGGGGGATGGGAACCCCCGATTAGAGTAATGAGGTCTTCAGCCAGTTTAAGCATCTGTTTCTTAGGCATGGAGGACTGTCCAGGAGAATGCTGTACTTGTTTCTGTCTTTAATGGTACCTTTGTCTTGGCTGTTGTTTTAATGGCAAGTTGTGGAGGTCTGAAAACACCCTCAGAAGCCGATGCCTGCTCAGCAGCTCCGGACCCATCTGAGGGATTAGTTTCCATAGGCCCAATACCTTGAATTTCCAGAGGCCTAGATGTCTCCACTTGGGAGTTGGCAGTGGCCTGTGGCTCTGAGGTAGCGGATGTCAGGGGCTGCGAAAGCACCTCACTGAGAACTGGTGACTGGCCTAGAAGAGGGTTTGTCTGTTTTGGACCTCGGATGTCTGTCTTTATCCTTGTCTGCGTTTTTTTCGGTATTGAGGTCGTTGGCTGATCTGACGGCATCGTATAATTGAACCTTCGGCCAAAGTAGTGCAAAGCAAAATCAAAAAGTACAGTTTTGTACCTACCATAAATGTAGATGTTCGAAGATCCACATTGCTGCAGTCCTTACACTTGGGTAGTCCGCTGTCCTCGGTCGGCCCGAATATCAAAGTATTAGGCTGACGTCGGTCAAGGCGCTTAAGACTGACATCAGGACGTCAGGGTACAAATGCGCATGACCGACGTCATATCCTCAGTCTTTTCTTGCCCCAGATGTCAGAAGACCCTAAAAAGAAAGGTCAAAACCAAAAGACAGCAAAAAAACCAACCACCCTTGCACTAATCATATGTACAATATATACAATATCCACAATATTCACAACCCAAACCACACAACCGCCTCTAATTACAGAGGGGAAGGAGGGAGGGTAAATTGGACTGCAGCAATGTGGATCTTCGAACATCTACATTTATGGTAGGTACAAAACTGTACTATGTTCTTCATCTCACATTGCTGCAGTCCTTACACTTGGGTAGAATCCCAAAGCAGAGGTAAGGGAGGATGGCAAAACAATAAAGCAGTAGGAGCTGCCAAAATGCCCTGTAAAATTGCAGTGGCAAAACCAGCCCTAGATTTAGAGTAAAGTGGAAGGTGGTAATGCTTAGAGAAAGTATGCACTGAACTCAAGTAGCTGCCTCCAAAATATCTTTAGTTGCCACCCCCCTTAAAAGCTGTAGAAGTGGCAGTAGCCCTAGTGGAATGAGGCCTAATCCCAGCTGGAATCTCCTTACCATGATGGGAATAACAGAAAGCAATACAAAACCCAATCCACTTAGAAATAGTTTGTTTTGACACAGGCTTGCCCTGAGAACCCAAAGCAAATGAAACAAATAACTGCTGAGACTGCCTGAACCCTTTAGTTCTGCTCAAATAATATCGCAACTGCCTGTGTATATCCAAAGTGTGCAAAATCTTTTCCCCTTTATTTTGGGGTTTGCATAAAAAGTAGGCAAATGAATAGTTTGGTTTAAAGCCACACTAGAAACCACTTTAGGCATAAAGGAAGGATTAGTACGCAAAGATACCCTATCCTTATGGAAAATTAAGAAAGGCTCAACCGCCATAAGGGCCTGTAATTCAGAAACCCTTCTTGCAGAGGTAATGGCCAACAAAAAAGCAGTCTTCCATGATAAATATTTCAACTCGGCAGTAGCTGCAGGCTCAAAAGGTTGTAGAGTGAGTTTCTCCAACACAAAATTGAGATCCCAAGCAGGAGTAGGAGCTCTACGTGGGGGTCTTATATTCTTTGCCCTCTAAGGAATTGCTTAAACAAAGGATGAGAAAACAATGGTGGGTCACAGTCATAGTGAGCAGAAATTGCTGCAGCATGAACCTTAATAGAAGAGAAGGACAAACCTTTGTCCAGTAACTCAGTAAGATATTGAAGAGCCACACTTAAATTAGGCTTAGAAACATCAAATTCCTTTGCTGTACTCCAAAATAAAAATCTCTTCCATTTATCTGCGTACACTTTCCTTGTACTAGGCCTTCTGGCCTCCAAAATAACATTCAAAACTTGCTGTGGAAGCTGAGACCCTCCAGGGTTTAAAACAGAATATGCCAGGCTGTTAGGTGAAGAGTGAAGTTTGACATTGAGTAAATGACTGTTCTCCTGAGACAGCAGGTGTGGAATCGAAGGTAAAGGCCATGGAGGCTCCTGCCAGACTTCTCAGTAATGGGTACCAGTGCTGTCGAGGCCAATCTGGAGCTATTAAAATCATCTTTGGCTTGTCCTGTCTGACCTTCAGGAGTACCTTTGGGAGGAGAGGCAGAGGTGGAAAGGCATACACATGAAGATTGCTCCAATTGAATGAAAGAGCATCCACTTTCCAAGCTGTGGGATGAAACCTTTTTGTGCAAAACTTTGGCAGCTGGTAGTTTAGTGGAGAAGCAAACAGATCTATGTCTGGAGTTCCCCATAACACTGTCAATTTCTGAAATACATGAGGATCCAATTTCCACTCGTGGGGATCCATAATTTGTCTGCTCAACACATCTGCTAAGGAGTTCTGTGCTCGGCAGAAACCTTGCCTGAAGATTTAGCTGTAAACTGAGAGCAGTCTCCCACAAAATCATTGCTTGTCTGCATAGAGGATAAGAATGTGTTCCCCCTTGCTTGTTGATGTACCACATGACAGTTGTGTTGTCTGTTAGAACCAACACCTGCCCTGGAAGAAGTAAATCCTTGAAAGCTATTAATGCAAATTGGACTGCTAACATCTCCTTCAAGTTGATATGTAGATGTTGAAGTCTGGCAGGCCACGTGTCTTGTACCCACTTTCCATTTAGATGAGCTCCCCAAGCTTTGTCTGAGGCATCTGTCGTTAGAATCTGACTCGCCTCTGGCCGGGTCACAGAGAGTCCCTTGTTTAGGTGACATTCCTGAGCCCACCACAAAAATTCCTTCTGAATGCAAGGTATTATCTGAATGACAGTGTCCATATCTTGGCAGTGCTTTGTCCATACATTTTTGAGATACCATTGTAGCTTCCTCATATGCAGTTTGGCATTGGGAAGCACCAGAATACAAGATGCCATGAACCCCAAGGCTTGAAGGACTGTCCTTGCAGTCAGCCTGGACTGATGAGACAATTGATGGAAGTAAAGAGAAAGATTCTTTTGTTTGTCCGGGGTCAAAAAGGCCATCTGGGATGCTGTATTCAGTCTCACACCCAGAAAGCACATGTCCTGAGAGGGTACTAGACTGGACTTTATTTCGTTCACAGAATACCCCAGGCATCTTAGCACTGCTATCACATACTGTAAATGATGAAGAAGTTCGTCCCTTCCTTGGGCCAGAATCAGGCAATCGTCCAAATAAGGATAGATCTGTATTCCTCTTAGCCTGAAGAAAGCTATCACTGGAGCCAGAACCTTCGTGAACACTCTGGGCGCAGTAGATAAGCCAAAGGGCAATGCAGAGAACTGATAGTGAAAAGTCCCAGCCAGAAAACGCAGATACTTCCTGCAACTTAGCCTGATAGGAACATGAAGGTAAGCCTCCTTGAGATCCAGAGTCACCATCCAGTGATCTTTGCCCAGCAGAGGTAAAAGCTGTTGTAACGTCAACATTTTGAACTTGGGAATGTCCAGATAAGTGTTGAGGATAGATAAATCCAAAATTGGTCTCCACGTGTTCCCCTTCTTTGGTACTAGGAACAGGCGAGAATAAAATCCTAGGCCCACTTCTGGCAGAGGGACCGGTTGTATGGCCCCTATTTGAAGCAACAGAGAAATTTGTTTGTGAGCCTCTAGTCTTTGCTGAGGAGGAACGTCCGGCATGCCTTTGAAAGGAGGCAAGGTATGGAAATAAAACTTGTAACCTTGGTGTATGATATCCAATACCCATCTGTCTTGGGTAATTAAACTCCAATTTTCCTTGAAGAGTGCCAACCTTCCTCCCAAAGGTGCTGCCAGGCAAGAAGGATCTGGCAGCTGAAAAGGTAGGTCATTGGGCCTGTTTACAAAAGGACTGGCCCCTGCCCTCACCTGAAGATTGTGCAGGTGAACTCCCTGTTCTAAGTCTGAAGGAGCTCTGCCCCTACCACGTCTAGATCTACCCCTAGACTGTGAATCATAAGAAGGGTACGTCCACCCCTTAGCAGGCCAGTTCCTACTAAACTTCGGAGGCTGAACTTGCAAAAAATCTTTAACAGCCTGCATAGACTTAGCCTTGTCTTCCATTTTCTTCAAGACCGACTCCACAGGTGAACCAAACAACACATCAGACTGTAAAGGAGCATCCAAAATCCTTGTCTTAACATGGTCAGATAAATTCTGATCCCTCAGCCAGGCGTGCCTGCGAAGAACTGACCCAGTGGCAGCCACCCTAGACGAGGCCTGTACAGCATCAAAACCACACTGTAAAGAATGCTTACCCACCTGTTCAGAGACATGTACCAAATCTTGTAATTCTTTACACTCAATGCCTTCCAGAGCATCTACCTTAGACTTCAATTGAGAAAGAAGATAGTTTTGATATTTCAACATGTGAAACTGGCAATTCAAAGCCCTCATAGCTAAGGTGGAAGAAGTATAGACTTTCTTTCCCCATCTATCCAAAGCTCTGGCCTCTTTATGTGGAGGAACCGGATTTTTTACAACAGAGGCCTTGACACCCTTAGGTCCCTGACTAACAGTTTCTGGGTCCGCCCTAGGACTCTTATAAAGATATTTATGAGCCTCAGGCACCCTGTAATACCTATCTGGTTTAACAGGAGCAGGAGGCAAAGAATCAGGATTAAGTGAAGCCTCTGCAAACACATCTTCCACAACATCCAGAACAGGTGGTATAGCCAAAGGCCTATGCTGGGGTAAAAGCAAAAATTCCCTAAGCCTTTTCCTGGAATCAGAGAAGTCCTGACCTTCCCACTTAAAATGTTCCCTCATGGAATGAAGAGTCTCTGAAAAAGAAAAATCCTCTGGAGGAGAAGCAGAAGGAGTCGAATCATCTGCATCAGAATAAGGAGAATACTCCTGCAAGTCTTCAGCCGAAGACTCTGAAACATCCGAAGCCTGCTCAAAACTCCCCAACTCTGGTTCCACCCTAGGCCTCTTATCAGGAGGGGGCAAAGAACCTCTAATCAAAGTAATTAAATCTTCTGCCATTTTAAGCATGTGCTTCTTGGGCACAGATCCTGATGAACTAGGAGTGACACCAACAGAAGCTAAACTTGGCCTGCCTCTGGGAGAAGCCTTGGAAACAGAAGGAGAGGGCCTAACCACCCTAGGAAGGGAGGGGAGTACAGTAACCTGAGAAGCCCCTTCAGCCTGACCTGCCTCCAGAGAGGCCACATCCTGCAATATCAAAGTCTCCCCCTGGGACTCCAGAGAAGCCTCCGGCAGAACCACCGGTTCCACTGACGCCTCTAAAGAACCGGCGTCCGTGCGGACGACTCTTCTTGCCTGGGTTTAGCTGCTTTGTCTTTGCGCTTCTTGAAGCGGCCGGAGCATCCGACGGCATATTATAATTGCACCGCTTCAAGACCAACCTGGCACAATCTAACCTTCGCTAATAGTGCGCTTATTGAACCTAGCACAAAAGCGACACCCAACAACGTCGTGCTCAGGCCCCAAACAAGGAATACACAAAGTATGATAATCCCTATGCGGTATCTGCTTCCCACAAGAAATACAGTTATTCACTTTTTCTGACATCCGGTAAACCACTGAGGCAAGAAAAACTAAAATATTCCCCAACGGGTACTTAGCCAACTTTGACTCGGTCTGAAACTCAATTGAAAATTTCAGAACGCCGAACGGCACTTGCAACGCTGCTTCTGCATCGGACCATGCGGCAAAAAAGACTGAGGATATGACGTCGGTCATGCGCATTTGTACCCTGACGTCCTGATGTCAGTCTTAAGCGCCTTGACCGACGTCAGCCTAATACTTTGATATTCGGGCCGACCGAGGACAGCGGACTACCCAAGTGTAAGGACTGCAGCAATGTGAGATGAAGAACATCGTCTTTTTATAGTGCGTTTGTTAAATCTAGCATAAAACAGACAGCTAGTGACTATGTGAACAGGACCTAGGCATGGAATACAGTAAGAGTGGAAGTCCTTATGAGGTATTTGCTTCGCACAAGAAATACAATTATTAACTTTTTCTGACATCGGTCTGAGGCAAGAAAAAGTTTCAACGGGTACTTAGCTTTATTGAAGACTTCGGATCTGAAATTAGACTTTGAAAATCTCAGGAGTCGGCCGACCGGCACTTGCAAACTGCTTGTGCTTTGGGCACCGCACGGCAAGAAAGACTGGAGAAAATGGCATCGGATGCACTTGTATACCCCTGGCGCACTGACATCAGGAAAGAGGCAACAGCAACCGATGCCGGACTAAGACTTTGGAACTCAGGCCGACTGCGGGACCGCCTGACGGTAGGATAACCCAAGTGAAATGACTGCAGCAGTGTAACATGATGAACATTCTGGACTGCAACAGTGAATACACTCGAACATCTACATTTATGGTAGGTACACAACTGTACTATGTTCATCGTGTTTTACTGTTGCAGACATTACACTTGGGTTGAAACCCAATGCTGACGTTGGGCGGCTGGGTCTAAATAGAATTAGGAGTCGCTATAAGGCCGTGCAGAACTGCAGTGGCAAAGTCTGCTCTGGATTTAGAGTAAAGAGGTAAGTGGTAGTGCTTAGTAAAAGTGTGCACTGAAGTCCAAGTTGCAGCCTCCAAAATATCCTTGGTTGGTACTCCTCTGAGGAAGGTTGCTGAGGTGGCTGCTGCCCTGGTAGAATGTGGTCTAATGCCCTTAGGCACTGACTTGCCGTGTTGTGAATAGCAGAAACGAATGCAGTGTCCAATCCATTTTGAAATAGTCTGCTCTGAGATGGCTTTTCCTTGTGATCCTGCAGCATATGCCACTAAAAGTTGCTCAGTCTTTCTGAAAGCTTTAGTTTTGTCCAAGTAGAAGCGTAGCTGTCTGTGTATGTCCAAAGAATGGAGAAGTCTCTCCCCTTTATTCTGTGGGTTTGGGAAAAAAGTAGGCAAATGAATGGTTTGGTTAAGAGCCACACTGGACACTACCTTAGGCATAAATGTTGGGTTTGTCCTTAGAGAAACCCTGTCCGGATGGAAGATAATAAAAGGTTCCACAGCCATTAATGCCTCTAGCTCTGACACTCTTCTTGCTGAAGTTATTGCTAGGAGCACAGCTGTTTTGCATAAGAATTTTATCTCAGCTGTATTGGCTGGCTCAAAAGAAGGTAGAGTAAGTTTTTCCAAGACAAAATTGAGGTCCCATGCAGGTATTGGTGCTCTCCTTGGAGGTCTTATGTTTTTCGCCCCCCTGAGGTACTGCCTAAGCAATGGATGTGAAAATATAGGTGGGTCCGTATTGTAATGAGCTGAAATGGCAGAGGCATGGATCTTAATTGATGAGAAGGATAGGCCTTTGTCCAGCATCTCAGTTAGATATTGTAAAATCTGAGGAATATTTGGAACAAGCGTGTCAATTCCTTGTGCCGGGTTCCAAGCACAGAAACTCTTCCATTTTTCTACATAAGATTTTCTGGCGCTGGGCCTCCTGGCCTCCAAAATAACATCCATAACAGCTTTAGAGAGAGAGGTGTATTCTGAATGGTTACACTATCCGCCATGCAGCTCGATTTAGGGTTGAGAGTTGGCTGTGCAGGATCTGATTGTTTTGTTGGGTCAGTAAATGAGGAATTTGAGGCAATGTCCAGGCTGGACCTTGAGACAAGCTCCTTAGGATTGTGCACCAGTGTTGGCGTGGCCAATCCAGGGCAATCAGTATCATTTGTGGCTTCTCTTGTCTGACCTTTCGGAGTACCTTGGGGAGGGGAGGCAGTGGAGGAAAGGCATATACTGTAAGGTTGTTCCAGCTGAATGACAAATCATCCACTTTCCATGCTTCGTTGTGATAAGTCCTTTTGCAGAACCTCTGAAGTTGGCAGTTGTGAGGGGAGGCAAAAAGGTCCATGTCTGGGCATCCCTATTTCCTTGTTATGTTGAAGATTTGTTGATCTAGTTTCCACTTGTGAGGATCCATGAGGTTTCTGCTTAGTTCGTCTGCCAGAGCATTTGTTTTTCCGGGCAGGAATTGTGCTTGCAGGTGTACTTGGTAAGTCAATGCTGTGTTCCACAAAATCATGGCTTGTCTGCAGAAGGGGTAGGAACGCGTGCCTCCCTGCTTGTTTATGTACCACATGACTGTGGTGTTGTCAGTCTTTATCAGCAGCTGTCCTGGATGAAGTAGGTCCTTGAAGTTCTGTCAGGGCATTTTGTACAGCTAGCATCTGTTTTTGATTGATGTGAAGATGCCTTTGGCTTGCGGGCCATGTACCCTGAATACATTTTCCTGCCATGTGGGCCCCCCAGGCATAATTTGATGCATCTGTTGTTAGTGTTTGCCTGGCTGTGGGTAAAGTGAATAGCTGTCCCTTGTTGTGGTGACAGGCCTGTGCCCACCATCGAAACTCCTGTTGCAGACAGGGAATGAGTGAAATTAATGATTCCAGGCTGTGGCAATGTTGAGTCCAAACACTTTTTAGATACCATTGTAGTTTCCTCATATGCAGTCTTGCATATGGAATTAGCAGAATGCAGGATGCCATGTAGCCCCGAGCCTGCAGAATTTTTCTTGCAGATAGCTGGGTCTTTGTTGCCATGCTTTCGAAGTAATAAGTCAGTTGCCTTTGTCTGGCGTGAGATAAGCCATCTGGGCAGTTGTATTTAAGCTTGCACCCAGGAATATTATCTCTTGAGAGGGTACTAGTTTTGATTTCTTTTCGTTTACTGTGTACCCTAGGCAAATTAGTAATCTTTTTACAAACGCCAGATGCTTTAGTAGAATGTCTTTGGTCTCTGCTTGAATAAGGCAGTCATCCAAGTAGGGATATATTTGAATTCCTTTTTGTCTGCAAAATGTAATTACTGGTGCCAGGCATTTTGTGAAGACCCTGATTGCAGTAGACAAGCCAAAGGGCAGTGCAGAGAATTGGTAGTGCATTGAGCCAGCTATGAATCTGAGGCATCTTCTGCAAGATTGTCTGATTGGGACATGCAAGTATGCCTCTTTGAGGTCCAAAGTTACAAGCCAAGCCTTGTTGCCCAGCATGGGCAGAAGCTGCTGCTGAGTAAACATTTTTAATTTCAGAACGTCCAGAAAGGTATTTAGAATAGACAGGTGCAGAATTGGTCTCCATGCTTTGTCCTTTCTTGGTACTAAGAAAAGTCTCGAGTAAAATCCTGGTCCCTGCTCTTGTTGTGGCACTGGCTGAATAGCCCTCATGTCCATGAGAGATGAAACTTGTTTTTGTGCCTCTGCCCATTGATTGTGTGGCAGGTCTGGCATACCTTTTGCCTTTGGAAGGGTGTGAAAGTGGAACCTGTAGCCCTGAGAGACTATATTTAAGACCCATTTGTCCTGGATGATCATGTGCCAATTTTGAGGAAAAAAGTGCTAGCTTTCCCCCTAAGGGTGCTGCCAAAAGATAAATGCTTGGCATTGGCAGAGGGAAGTCATTGGGACTATTTCCTAAATGGCTGTGATTTGCCTTCTCCACTTTTGGAGGTACAAGCACCCCATTGTTTGGGCCTGTATGAACCCTGGGGCTGTTGTCTGCCTCTAGGGCATCTGTATCTGCCTCTTTGTGGCCCGACACGGGAAAGGACCAATTCTTAGAAGGCCAGTTTCTGCTAAATCTGGGTGGCTGTACCTGTAAGAAATTCTTTACTGTCTGCATAGATTTAGCTTTATCCTCCATTTTCTTCAACACCTCTTCTGCCTTAACACCAAACAAAGTATCATGCTGTAATGGAGCATCCAAAAATTTTGCTTGAACATGATCAGGCAGAGTATGTTCCTTTAACCAAGCATGCCTTCTAATGACAGAACATGTTACAGCGGCCCTGCAAGAGGCCTCCAGTGAATCATAACCACATTGCAAAGTACGCATTCCCACTTGTTCAGCTGCATGCAATAAATCCTGCATTTCCTTGTTCTCAGAACATTAAGAATTTTTCGACATTTTTCTGTTTTAGCAGAAACATTAAAGTATTGCTGATATTTAAGCATATTAAACTGACAATTTAAAGCCCTTACAGCCAAGGTAGAATTGTAAACTTTTTCCCCCATCTGTCCAGTGCCCTTGAATCTCTATCTGAGGGGACAGGGTTTTTTCCAGTAGCGGCCCTGACCCCTTTGGGACCCTGAGAAATAGTTTCTGGGTCAGCAGCAGGGTTTTTATATAGAAATTTATGAGAATCTGGAACCCTGTAGTATCTGTCTGGCTTAACAGGTGCAGGAGGTAGAGAGTCGGGAGACAGGCCAGACTCTGAAAATACATCTACAATGTCTAGAACAGGTGGAATAGCAAGAGGTCTGTGCTGAGGTAGTAAAAGAAAGTCTCTGAGCCTTTTCTTAGATTCTGAGTAATCTTGACTCTCCCAGTGGAAATGCTCCCTCATGGTATGCAGGGTTTCCCCAAAGGAGTAATCCTCAGGAGGAGAAGATGAAGGAATAGATTCTTCAGCATCAGAATCCTCACAGGGAGGAATAGAGTATCCCTGTTCTAAAGAGGAGTCAGAGGAAATGGAAACCTGACCAGAGGAATCGTATTGAATGTCTTGCCTAGACCTCTTATCAGGAGGAGGATGGGAACCCCCTGATCAAAGTAATTAGGTCTTCGGCCATTTTGAACATCTGTTTCTTAGGCTAAGTCTGTCCTGGAGAATGCTGTACTTGTTTCCTTGTCTTTAAAACTGTTTTAGTCTTTGTCTTGGATGCTGAAGTTGGCTTGATATAAAGCTGTGTAGGTCTGTAAACACCCTCAGAAGCTGATGCCTGCTCAGCGGCTCCGGACCCATCTGAGGGATTAGTTTCCGAAGGCCCAATACCTTGAGTATCCAGAGGCCTAGTTGTCTCCATGTGGGAGTCGGAGGCAGCCTGTGGCTCTGAGGTAGTGGGTGTCAGGGGTTGCAAAAGCACCTCACCGAGAACCGGCGACTGGCATAGAAGAAACTTTGTCGTCGGTTTTGGACCTCGGATGCCTGTCCTTTTCTTTTTCCTTGCTCTTTTTATGAACTCCGGTCGTCGGCTGTTCCGATGGTATTATATAGTTAAATATTCAGCCAAAGTAATGAAAAGCAAATTCGTTCCAACGCTTAATAGTGCGTTGGTTAACTCTAGCACAAAACCGACAACTAGCAACATTGTGGTCAGGGCCTAGGCAAGGAATACAGTAAGAATGAAAATCCTTATGAGGTATTTGCTTCCAACAAGAAATACAATTGTTAACTTTTTCTGACATCGGTCTGTAGCAAGAAAAAAGTTTCCCCAATGGGGTACTTAGCTTTAATGAAGACTTCGGATCTGAAATTCAATTTCGAAAATCTCAGGAATCAGCCGACCGGCACTTGCAAACTGCTTTTGCTTCGGGCACCACGCGGCAAGAAAGACTGAAGAAAATGGCGTCGGCTGCATCTTTTATACCCCTTAAGCACTGACGTCAGAGAAGAGGCGACAGCAATCGACGCCAGACCAGGACTTTGGAATTCAGGCTGACTGCGGGTAGCCTGCCAGCAGGATAACCCAAGTGTAATGACTGCAACAGTGAAACACGATGTACATCTGACAGTTTAAGGTCCTTATAGCCAAGGTAGCAGATGTGTAGACCTTTTTCCCCCATCTATCCAATGTCCTAGAATCTCTGTTAGAGGGGGTAGGATCTTTTGCTGCAGAGGCCTTAACTCCTTTGGTACCTTGTGAAATAGTTTCTGGGTCTGCAGCAGGGTTTTTGAAAAGGAATTTATGAGAGTCAGGAACCCTGTAATATCGGTCAGGCTTAACAGCAGCTGGAGGTAAGGAGTCAGGGGTAAGACTAGACTCTGAAAACACATCATCTACAATATCTAACACAGGTGGAATGGCTAGAGAAAGAATGTGGATTCCCCGGAAGAATCCATCACCGAAGATACAGACTACAATGAAGGGGAAGGGTCCACACGGTCGCCCCCTGAGGATGTCTCCTTTGGAGACATACTGGAGATCATTAAGTAGCAGGGGGGACTGGAAGTCCACCACCCCTTCCTCAGAGGAGTCTGTATTTTTGCAGGCTTTCCATGCCTGGCCCTGACCCTGCCTGCAGATGACCTGGTACAGCTCATAGTGCAGTGCGCCTGGAAAAATCCAAATACCATTTAACGTATCCCCTGGAGACCGGACAAAATTCTTTCTCCCCCAGAAGACAGTCCACACTGGTCCAAGGGCCTGCTATGGTTATGGTGGCGGCCACTAAGAAAGAGTTTGCTGAGAAGAGCTCTACTGTCCATCCCCCAAACAAGGAGTCTCTGGTGATAGACTTGGGAAGCGAGTGTTTTCTTCAGCAACCTTCACCATTCGGTCCCTGAACTTTCTGGCACACTTCACCCGACCTTAAGTGAGATCTAATTTCAGAACTTTCAGAAACCTTTGCAGGAGCAGTCGCTGATGGGGGTATGTAACAAAGTTGCCTCGCAGCTTGCCACCCTGGAATCTATTTCTAACTTCTCCATGCGGTTGATTTCTCCCTCCCACTCCACAGACTGAAAAGACTCTGGTCTCAACTCCGGGTGAAACTGTCAGGACAAAACTCTGTCTCGGGCATTCTTACAACTACTATCATCAATGGCAGCTTTAGTAACGGTAGTTCCACTGGCAAGACTACACATGAGACTCCTACAGTGGCTTCTGCTAACGCAGTGGTCCCCTTTGACTTGTCCCATGTCTATTCAAATCAGGATAACAAATTGGTGCAAACAAGATTTAATTTGGTGAATGAAGCCAGAAGTGCACCTATGGAGTCGCCCTTTCTCCTCCTCAGCCCAAAGCCACAGTGACCATGGGTGCCTTCCTCAGTGGGGGGGGGGGGGGCATTTCCAGGGAAGGACAGTCCAAGGCACTTGGTCACCCTTGGAGGCCAACCTGCATATCAGTGTACTAGAGCAGAGGGCAGTGCTTTTAGCATTGCTAGAGTTTCAACCTGATGTTCTTCGTGTTTCACTGTTGTAGTCATTACATTTGGGTGATCCTGTTGGCAAGTTGCCCTCAGTTGGGCTGATTTCCAAAGTCTAGGGTCCTGCGTTGCTTGCTGCTGCCCCTTCCCTGACAATAGGTTGTCAGGGGTATAAAAGAGGTAGTAAAAGGAAATCCCTGAGCCTGTTTTTAGATTCTGAAAAATCTTGGCTCTCCCAGTGGAAATGCTCCCTCATAGTATGCAAGGTTTCCCCAAAGGAATAGTCCTCAGGAGGAGAAGCTGAAGGTATAGATTTCTTCAGCATCAGAATCCTCATTGGGGGGGGGGGTATTCCTGATCAGAAGAGGAATCAAAAGATATAGAAACCTGATCTGAAGATTCAGTCTCTTGCCTAGGCCTCTTATCAGGAGAGGATGGGAACCCCTGATCAAGGTAATCAAGTCTTCGGCCATTTTGAGCATCTGTTTTTTGGGCATAGAGGCCTGTCCATGTGGCTCTTGACTTTGTTTCTTTGCTTTAGAAGGTGCTTTAGTCTTTGCCTTTGAAGCTGAAGTCGGTTTAATGTAAAGATGTTTAGGTCTGAATGCACCCTTAGAAGCCGGTGCCTGCTCATCGGCTCCGGACCCATCTGAGGGAATAGTGTCCGAGGCTCCAATACCTTGAGTTTCCAGCAGCATAGCCAACTCCACGTGGGAGTCGGTGGCAGCCTGCGACTCTAAAGTAACGGGCATCAGGGGCTGCGAAAGCGCCTCACTGACAACCGGCGACTGGCTTAGGAAAAGCTTCGTCGGTTTTGGGCCTCAGTTACTTAACTCTCTCTCTCTCCTTTTCTTTGCGTTTTTTGTGAACTCCAGTAGTTGGATGGCCATCTGACATTTCTGGATAATTAAACCTGTGTCCAAAATAGTTCAATGCAAAATCATACAGATTCCACAAGAAATACAATTATTAACTTTTTCTGACATCGGTCTGCAGCAAGAAAAAAGTTTCCCCAAAGGGGTACACAGCTTTATTGAAGACTTCAGATCTGAAACTCGAACAAGAAAATCTCAGGAGTCGGCCGACCGGCACTTGCGACCTGCTTCTGCTCAGGCACTGCGCGGCAAGAAAGACTGAAGAAAATGGCATCGGCTGCATCTTTCATACCCCTGACAACCTATCGTCAGGGAAGGGGCAACAGCAACCGACGCAGGACCCAAGACTTTGGAAATCAGCCCAACTGAGGGCAACCTGCCAGCAGGATTACCCAAAAGTAATGACTACAACAGTGAAACATGAAGAACATCAGGTTGAAACTCTAGCAATGCTAAAAGCACTGCCCTCAGCTCTAGAACACTGATATGCAGGTTGGCCTCCAAGGGTGACCAAGTGCCTTGGACTGTCCTTCCCTGGAAATGCCCCCCCACCCCACCCACTGACGGAGGCACCCGTGGTCACTGTGGCTTTGGGCTGAGGAGGACAAAGGGCAACTCTATAGGTGCACTTCTGGCTTCATTCACCAAATTAAATCTTGTTTGCACAGATTTGTTATCCTGATTTGAATAGACATGGGACAAGTCAAAGGGGACCCCTGCGTTAGCAGAAGCCACTGTAGGAGTCTCATGTGTAGTCTTGCCAGTGGAACTACCATTACTAAAGCTGCCATTGACGATAGCAGTTGAAGGAATGCCCGAGACAGAGTTTTGTCCTGACAGTTTCACCCGGAGTTGAGACCACAGTCTTTTCAGTCTGTGGAGTGGGAGGGAGAAATCAACCGCATGGAGGAGTTAGAAATAGATTCCAGGGTGGCAAGCTGTGAGGCAACTGTTACATACCCCCATCAGCGACTGCTCCTGCAAAGGTTTCTGAAAGTTCTGAAATTAGATCTCTCTTAAGTCGGGTGAAGTGCGCGAGAAAGTTCAGGGACCAAATGGTGAAGGTTGCTGAAGAAAACTCTTGCTTCTCAAGTCTATCACCAGAGACTCCTTGTTTGTGGGGATGAACAGTAAAGCTCTCCTCAGCTAACTCTTTCTTAGTGGCCGCCGCCATAACCATAGCAGGCCCTTGGACCAGTGTGGACTGTCTTCTGGGGGAGAAAGAATTTTGTCCGGTCTCCAGGGGATAGGTTAAATGGTATTTGGATTTTTCCAAGCGCACTGCACTACGAGCTGTACCAGGTCATCTGCAGGCAGGGTCAGGACCAGGCACGGAAAGCCTGCAAAAATACAGACTCCTCTGAGGAAGGGGTGGTGGACTTCCAGTCCCCCCACTGCTTAATGATCTCCAGTATGTCTCCAAAGGAGACATCCTCAGGGGGCGACCGTGTGGACCCTTCCCCTTCATTGTAGTCTGTATCTTCGGTGATGGATTCTTCCGGGGAATCCACATGCTTTCTCTTGCATGATCTCTTGCAAAGTACCTCCTCACCAGAGGCATCTGAGGAGGACTCTACAGAGTGGGAACCTTGTGGAAGGATGTCTTGAGGTTCCATTGCCCAGTGTCCTTGAGTAGTGGACTGTGTCAACTGCGGCTCAGAAGAAAGACATGGGTCTCCGGTGCCAAAGGTAACAGCTGAGAGCCCGAGGAAAGCATCCTCTCTATCACCTGGAAAGCAAGTCTACCTGAAGAGGGATGGGAGCTCAGAACCAAGAAAGAACCTTGGGACCATAGTCACACCCTGCTCCGACGAATCCACTTCCAGGGAAGGAGGCATGGGATGACCCGGTTCCGCCAAAGCAACCGGAACCATAGTAGACGGAACCATGGAAACAACTGGTGCCGTACTAGGGATCATGGTGCCTACTGACCAGTGTCAATTCCAAGGATGGTCCACCTCCGAATGAGTCAAAGACCAAAGGGTAGGCTCCAGAGCCATACTAAGGTCTACCTACCAATGGCGCTGAAGAAGCTGGAACTGGGGTTGAAGTTGGTGTCAAAGGTTCCAATACCTCCAGGGAGGTAGGAGGAAAGTATGTAGGAGTCAGTGGAGAAAAACACTCGGCTCCAGGTGGGAGGGAGGATTTGGAGGGTGTTGGAAAACCTCTGGCCGTCAGGCACTGATCTACAAGCCTCACTAAGTCCAGTTCCGAAAGGATCCTGGAAGAATGGGGTGGATATTCCCAACGGAGTCGGGACACTCTAGGAAAAAGCTACTTTGCCAAACAAGAAACGGATCCACCAAAGGGGAATATCGGGTCCGAGGGATTATTTCTCCTTTCAGCACAGAGGTCGAAGGACCAGTGAGTAGTACAGGTAGGGGCGAAGTGACCGGCGTTGGTATAACTATTTTTGGTGTCAAAAGGGAAGTTAGTATCGCTGTTTGTATCGGTGTCAGTCTGAGGAGTAGGTGCGGATGTCGGCACCGTAGTTGGCTGCCGAGGTGCCAAAACCGAACATGGCACCGTGAAAGGGGTTTGAGGCCCTGGTGCAGAGGATATCAGTGCCAATTTAGGAATCTTAGGTTTCGATTCTGACAATTTGGATTCACTCGTGTGGGGAGAGGAGGGTAAGGACTTGCTCCTCTTTTTATGCTCTTTCTTTGAAAGGGATGAACCCTCCCACTTCAGAGATAGCCTCAGCGAAAGGAGATTTAAGACCACCTTTCAACATGAGCTTATTTTTATGTTCTGTCAATGTGTGGGAGGCAAGAGCCTTACAAATCTCACAAGGGGGGTTCATAGAAAGGTGTGGCACCCCCAGACAGTAGACACAGGATGTATGGCTGTCCACATTAGGCATCTTCCTGTCACAATGATCACAGAACATAAGCCCAGTTGTACCCTTTTTCTCTGACACACTAGCACCAAAAAAAGGTATACAATTCAACCACAACACAAGATCGAACATAAAAGAAAGGAAACACACTCAATACAACAAGGTAGAAAAAAGGACTTTTTTTTTTTTTTTTTTTTTTTTTTACAGAAAAGGCAAGGGAAAGAGGAATAAAGGCAGGGAAAAGAGGAAAACCAACAATGGTAATGGGAAATACCTTAGAACTAAGGAGGCCTGCACCAGCAATGGTACAAAGAGTAGCAAACTTGGTAAAAGAGAAGAGAGAAAGAGGGAGACACACACACAACTATGTGTAAATATGCGACTAACAATAAGCTAACAGAAATAGAAATAAGCAAAAGGAGAGTTTAACAAGAGACAATTTTGAAAAAAACTTTAAATGACTTAGCTAGAAAGATTGCTGGACACGTCTTGGTTCATACTTGGCAAATGAGATGAGGTAATAGAGAGGGGCACTATGGGTAAGATTTAGCTCAAGAGTTTTTGGGTTGGCGCGAGCTTGTTATAACGGCCGACTCAGTTCCTAGGACAGAACAGACACTCACCAGTAAGGAATGAATGAAGAGAATGAATGAAGAGTAACAAAGTACAGTTGTGTACACTTACCATAAATGTAGATGTTAGAGTGTGTTCACTGTTGAAGTCATCACATTTGGGTCATCCTGCCAGGGGTAGCCCTCAGTCGGCTCAAATACCAGAGGTTTAGTATTTCTGCATTGGTTGCTGTCGCTTCAGGACTGATGTCGGGTCATCAGTGGTATAAAAACAGGCAGCCAATGTCATTACATCAGTCTTTCTTGCTGAGAAGCCCAAAGGAGAAGCAGATAGCAAGAGTGCCGGTCGGCCACTACCCGAGTTTTTTGTTTCTGAAATTGAAGTTGAAGTCTTCTGAAGATAAGTACCCCATTGGGGATCTTTTTTTCTTGCTCTAACCGATGTCAGAAAAAGTTAACAACTCTCTCACCTGTGAAAAGCAAATACCAGGGTAAGACTTAGCTCAAGAGTTTTTGGATTGGTGTGAGCTTGTTATAATGGCTGACTCTGTTCAGAGGACAGAACTGACACCCATTAGAAAGGAATGAATGAAGACTAAAGAATAGTTGTGTAAAATCTTACCATAACCATAGATGTCCTTCTCTTTCATGTTGCAGTATTCTTGGTGTGGGATTTCCTGCCTTCAGGCGACTCGTACGTTGGCTCCTATACAAAAGCTTCAGCTTGGCTGTTGCAGCTGTGTGGGATGTCACACGTAGGGCCATAAACCAGGGTCCCTATGTGTGACATCTGCACGCACAATCTTCAGAACTTGAAGCTAAGCAGGCAAAGTAGATAGCCCAACAGGATAGGCTGCCAAAGGTGACATAGGTTCATAGGTAGGTACTAGGCTATCTTCCCGAAGGCATAAATTGTAGAAGGCCCTGGGTCTCTTCTGTAATGGAGAGAGGCATCAGGGAGCAGTTAGACTGGTAGAGTCAGTGAGGGGGTATTGGTGGGTGGGAAGGAATACAGCAACATGGAACAGGACATCTATGGTTATGGTAAGATTTTACACAACTATTCCATGTCCTTCTATTCCTATGTTGTAGTATTCTTGGTGTGGAAGAGTACCACAGCTTAGTTTGATGAAAGGGTGGCGGAAGTAGAAGATGATTCCACAAAGCCTTGTAGGATTGCCCTGGCAAATCCTGCACGTGCTTTGGAGATTTGGTCCAATTTGTAATGTTTGGTGAAAGTGTGGATAGTGGACCACGTAGCTGCTTCCATAATGGAAGCTGTGTCCATGCCCTTTTTGGAAGGCCTTGGAAGTGGCCACTGCTCTTGAGGAGTGTGCCTTAACCCCAACTGGAGGGGGTTTTTAAGTAGCAGAAACCGATTGCCTTTCTAATCCAGGATGCAATGGTCTGTTTGGTGACTGCCCTGCCCAATGCCCTGGGGTAGAAAGATACAATGAGTTGTTTGCATTTCCAAATGTCTTTAGTCTTGTCCAGGTGAAATCTCAGTTGCCTGTGGACATCTAGGGAGTGGAGTATCCTCTCTCCTTGTCTAGTGGGAAAGGGAAAAAAACTGGGTAGGTGAATGGACTGATTTAGAGATAAGTCATTGACTACCTTAGGAATGAAGGAAGAGTTAAGTTCTCAGTGTGACCCTGTCCCTATGAAAAATGGTGTAAGGTGAGCAAGCTCGGAAACCCTTCTGGCAGAGGTAATAGCCACTAACAGTACTGCTTTCCAAGTACAAAACTGTAGAGAGGCTGTATTAGCCGGTTCGAAAGGGAGCTGGGTGAGTTTTTCCAGGATGAAGTTCAGGTCCCATGGAGGAGGAATAGGCTTCTTAGGTGGCCTGATGTGTAAGACCCCTTTAAGGAAGAGTTTCACATGTAGCCTGGAAAACAATGAGGGGATCTAGAGGTAATCAGGCTGATAATGCGGAGGTGTGCACTTTCATTGATGAATAGGAAAATCCACCCTTTATAAGTTGACACATATATGACAGGACTAGGGGGGTGTCGGCCTCTTAAAGGTCCCTTTCCTGTCCCAGACACCACTGAGTAAATCTTTCCCATTTGGCAAGGTATGATTTTCTAGTAGTGGGTTTACTGGCCTCCCTCAGGACTGATAGCACATCCTCTGAATAGTGGTGTCTGAATGGGGTTAGTAATTTATCACCCACAGAGTCAGGGATAGCATTTGCAAGTGTGGGTGCAGGCGAGTTCTTTTGTTTTGTGTCAGAAGGTCCACCTTGTGGGTAACTTGCAGTGATTGCCCTTGGCTAAATTGTACAGAAGGGGGAACTAGTGCTGCCTTAGCCAGTAGGGAGTCACTAGCAAGATTTTTGGTTTGTCCTCCTTGATTTTCAAAAGGACTTTCTGAATCAGAGGGAAGGTGGGGACATACAGGAACTTCCCCTCCCAGGTGAAACTGAAGGCGTCTATTCTCCAGGCTTGGGGGGAGTAAGTCTTTGTGCAGGTCTGCAGCTGCCTGTTCTGGAGGGAGGCAAACAGGTCTATTTGTGACGTGCCCACCAGTGGACTATGTCTAGAAAGACCGTCCTGTTCAGCATCCATTGGTGTTGTGGAGAGGATGTTCTGCTCAGGTCGTCTGCTTGCTTGTTGTCCTGCGAAGGGATGCAACTGGCTTGCAGGGATAGGTTATGCTAGGTCCCACATTAGTAGAGTTAGCCTACACAATTGGTATGCCTTGGTACCTCCCTGTTTGTTGATGTACCACATTAACAGTGG
>NC_056747.1:190676433-190693933 GCF_019279795.1 Protopterus annectens | reverse complement strand
GTCTGCATAGAGGGTAGGAGTGTGTTCCTCCCTGTTTGTTTATGTACCACATAACTGTGGTGTTGTCTGTCTTAGTAGTTGTCCTGGATGCAAGAGGTCCTTGAAGGCTCTCAGTGCATTTTGCACAGCTAGCATCTCCTTTTAGTTGATGTGTAGATGCATTTGTTTTGCAGACCATTTGCCCTGTATGCACTGTCCTATCATGTGTGCTCCCCAGACATAGTCTGAAGAATATGTTGTCATAGTTTGGTTTGCTGGAGGTAAGACAAAAGGAAGACCCTTGTTTATTTGACATGCTTGAGCCCACCATAGGAACTCTTTTTGAAGGCAGGGAATGAGAGGTATACTTGTTTCGAGGCTGTGCCTGTGTTGAGTCCATACACTTTTCAGGTACCATTGTAATTTCCTCATATGCAGCTTTGCATGTGGAATTAGTTGAATGCAGGATGCCATGAACCCCAATGCCTGCAGGATTTTCCTTGCAGTGAGCTGGGTAAAAGTTGCCATCTTTTTGAAGTATTGAGTCAGTTGTTTTTGTTTGTCTGGCATGAGATAAGCCATCTGGGCCGTTGTATTTAAGCTGGCACCCAGGAATATTATATGTCTTGTGAGGGTATTAGCTTTGACTTCTTTTTGTTTACTGTGTACCCTAGGCAACTTAGCAGCTTTGTTACAAATGCCAGATGCTGTAATAGAATGGCCTTGCTGTCCCGCTTGGATCAGGCAGTCGTCCAGATATGGATAAATTCGTATTCCTCGTTGTCTGCAGTATGCAATTACTGATGCCAGGCATTTCGTAAATACTCTGGGCGTAGTAGATAAGCCAAAGGGCAATGCAGAGAATTGATAATGCGTTGTACCTGCCAAAAATCTGAGGCATCTTCTGCAATCTTGTCTGATAGGGACATGCAGGTATGCCTCTTTGAGGTCCAACGTTACCAGCCAAGACTCCTTCCCAGCATGGGAAGAAGCTGCTGTACTGTGAGCATTTTGAATTTGGGTACCTCCAGGTAAGTGTTTAGAAGTGAGAGGCCTAAAATGGGTCTCCAGGCTTTGTCCTTTCTTGGTACTAGAAATAGTCTTGTGTAAAAACTTTGACCTTGCTCCTTTGTAGGTACCTTTTGAATTGCTTTCATATCCATGAGAGCTGAAATTTGCGTTTGTGCCTCTGCCCATTGGTTTGGAGGCAGATTTGGCATGCCTCTCATCCGTGGTAAAGTGTGAAAATGAAATCTGTAGCCTCAGGTAATAATATCCAGAACCCATTTGTCCTTTATGATGCGCCAATTTTGTGGAAATAGAGCCAGATTTCCTCCCAAAGGTGCTGCCAGGGCAATTTTGCTTGGCAGGCGAAGAGGGAAGTCATTGTGTTTGTTTCCTGAAGGGTTGAGATCTTTCGTCTCTGCCTCTTTGAGTTGTTATATGCCATAGTCTATGCCTGAAAGAACCTTGTGGCTGGCCTCTGCCCCTTGGGCGTCTGTACCTACCCCTGTGGGGTCTTGTCTGATGCAGGAAAGGACCAGTTTTTTGATGGCCAGTTTCTGCTGAAACGAGGAGGTTGTACCTGTAAAAAATCTTTAACTGTCTGCATAGATTTTGCCTTTTCTTCCATTTTCTTTAAAACTTCCTCTGCTTTGACACCAAATAACACACATTTCTGCAATGGAGCATCCAATAACTTTGCTCTGACATGTTCTGGTAAGGCTTGCTCTTTTAGCCAAGCATGTCTACGGATTACAGATCCTGTGACAGCTGCTCTACATGAGGCTTCCAATGAATCAAAACCACACTGTAAGGTATGCTTTCCCACCTATTCTGCTGCATGCAGCAAATCCTGCATCTCTTTTGAAATCAGGTTGATCTGTCTGAGGGATCATTTTCTGCTTTAACTGTGTAATCAAGTACTGCTGGTATTTTAGCATGTGGAATTGGCAGTTTAAGGCCCTCATGGCCAAAGTGGCAGACGTATACACTTTCTTCCCCCATCTTTGTAATGCTCTGGAATCTCTTTCAGAAGGTAGTGGATTCTTAGCAGTAGAGGCCTTAACCCCTTTGGGACCCTGGGAAATGGTTTTGGGGTCTGCAACAGGGCTTTTATATAGAAACTTATGATAATCAGGAACTCGGTAGTATCTGTCTGGTTTAGCTGGTACAGGAGATAAGGAGTCTGGGTTTAGACTAGATTCGGTGTAAACATCATCCAAAATGTCTAAAACTGGAGGAATTGCAAGGGGTCTATGCTGTGGGAGAAGAAACAACCCACGGAGTCTTTTCTTAGAGTCAGAGTAATCTTGGCCTTCCCAGTGGAAGTGTTCCCTCATGGTGTGCAAAGTTTCCCCAAAAGAGTAGTCTTCAGGGGGGGGAGAAAGAGGGAATGGACTCTTCAGCATCTGAGTCTTCATAAGGAGGGAAGGCATAATCCTGGTCCTCAGAGTTAGCTGAGGAAATGGATGCTTGGTCAAAGGAAGGATAATCTTCCTCCAGTCTAGGCCTTTTGTCAGGAGGGGGTTGTGAACCCCTGAGAAGGGTAATTAAATCCTCAGCCATCTTAAGCATCTGTTTTTTAGGCATAGGGGCCTGTGGGAGGAACTGTGGACCCGGTTTCCTAACTTTTAAGGGGGCTTTAAGTTTAGCATAAGACTTAATAGAGACAGTTGTCGGTTTGAGACGTCCAAAATCTCCAGATCACCGTCAGGGTTGGCGTCCGAGGGGTGAGATGGAACCGGCTCCTGAGGCCCAGCTGATTCGGTCTAGGAGGCAGTCAGAATTTCTAAATCTGCGGTAGTCAGGGGCTGCACAGGCGCCTCGCTGAAAACCAGAGAACCGGAGGCAGGCCTTGCTGAGGCCTCGGTATCTGGTCTTGGCCTTGGTTGCCTGTCCTTACCCTTGCATTTTTTAATCATTGCTGATGTCGGGTGCTCCGACGAAATGTTATAATTAAATTTTCTGCCAAAATAATGTCGGGCGAAATCTGCCTGACGCTTGATTGTACGTTTGTTGAACCTAGCACAAAACCGACAACCAGAGACGTCATGGTCTGGGCCTAGGCAAGGAATACAATAAGAATGAAAATCCTTATGAGGTATTTGCTTCTCACAAAAACTGCAATTATTAACTTTGTCTGAAATCGGTCTGAGGCAAGAAAAGTTTCCCCAACGGGGTACTTAGCTTTAGAGAAGACTTTGGGCTGAAATTCGATTAGAAAATCTCAGGAGCTAGCCGACCGGCACTTGCGAACTGCTTCTGCTTTGGGCACCGCACGGCAAGAAAGACTGAAGAAAATGGCGTCGGCTGCCTCTTTTATCCCCCTGTCGCACTGACATCAGGGAAGAAGCGACGACAACCGACGCCGGACCAAGACTTTGGGATTCGGCCGACTGCGGGACCGCCTGACGGCAGGATAACCCAAGTGTGATGACTGCAGCAGTATAACACGATGAACATCACCTTTGGCATAAAGGAAGGATGAGTTCGTAGAGAGACCATCTTGATAAAAAATGAGGAAACGTTCCACTGCCATTAGTGCCTGTAGCTCTGAGACTCTTCTAGCTGAGGTTATTGCTAGTAGTAGGGCAGTTTTACATGAAAGAAATTTTAAATCAGCTGAAAAAGCTGGTTCAAAAGGCGGCAGTGTAAGCTTTTCCAGAACAAAGTTGAGATCCCAAGCAGGTGTTGGAGCTCTCCTTGGCAGTCTTAAGTTCTTAGCCCCTCTGAGCTACTGTCTTAGGAGTGGATGTGAAAATAATGGAGGATCCATGCTGTAATGAGCTGAAATTGCTGAGGTGTGGATCTTAATGGATGAAAAGGGAAGTCCTTTGTGTAACACATCAGTTAAATATTGCAGAATCTGAGGGATGTTTGGATCAAGGGGATTTAGGCCTTTAGCCTGGTTCCAAGCGCAAAATCTTTTCCATTTGTCTGAATAGGTTTTCCTGGTGCTGGGCCTCCTGGCCTCCAGAATGACATCCATAACAGCTTTGGATAAAGGTGTGGGCTGGTTGTTTAGGTAATTTGCCATGCAGCCAGGTTTAAAGTCTTGAGCTGGCTGTGTAGAATCTGAATGTATCGCTGGGTGAGCAGGTGAGGAATTTGTGGCAAAATCCATGGTGGGCCCTGGGCCATGTTCCTTACAATTGGATACCAACGCTGGCGTGGCCAGTCTGGTGCAACGAGTATCATTTGTGGCCTCTCTAATCCGACTTTCAGCAGTACCTTTGCTAGAAGAGGCAGTGGAGGGAAGGCATACACCGTTAATGTTTTCCAACTGAATGAGAGGGCGTCCACTTTCCAAGCTAGTGGATGGAAGGACCTTGTGCAAAATTTTTGAAGTTGGTGGTTGTGGGGGCTTGCAAACAGATCTATGTCTGGGCGTCCCCATTTTTGAACTATCATTGCAAACGCTTGTGGATCTAGTTTCCATTTGTGTGGATCCATGATGTTTCTGCTTAGGTCATCTGCCAATGTGTTTTTCTTTCCTGGCAGGAATTGTGCTTGTAATTGAACCTGGTAAGACAGTGCAGTGTTCCACAAGGTCATTGCTTACCTGCAAAGAGGGTAGGAATGTGTGCCCCCTTGCTTCTTTATGTACCACATAACTGTGGTATTGTCCGTCTATTAGTAGTTGTCCTGGGTGTAGAAGGTCCTTGAAAGCTGTTAGGGCATTCTGCACTGCTAGCATTTCTTTTTGATTGATATGCAGGTGTCTCTGATCTGTAGTCCATTTGCCCTGAAATGCACTGCCCTGCCATGTGTGCTCCCCAGGCATAGTCCGATGCATCTGTTGTCATAGTTTGCCTGGCTGTGGGTAAGGTGAAAGGCTGACCCTTGTTGAGGTGACATGCCTGTGCCCACCATAGAAACTCCTGTTGAAAGCAAGGAATGAGTGGTATCACTGTTTCCAAGCTGTGGCTGTGCTGAGTCCATACACTTTTCAGGTACCACTGTAATTTCCTCATATGCAGTTTTGCAAATGGTATTAGTAGTATGCAAGATGCCATGAATCCCAAGGCCTGCAGAATTTTTCTTGCAGGGAGTTGGGTCTTTGTTGCCATTATTTTGAAATATTGAAACAGCTGTCGTTGCTCGTCTGGCGTGAGATAAGCCATCTGGGCCCGTTGTATTCAAGCTGGCACTCAGGAATATTATGTTTTGTGAGGGAATTAGTTTTTATTTCTTTTCGTTTACTGTGTACCCTAGGCAACTTAGAAGGTGTTTGACAAATGCCAGATGCTTTAAAAGAATGTCCTTGCTTTCTGCTTGATGGGTATATTTGAATTCCTCTTTGTCTGCAGTATGCAATTACTGGTGCCAGGCGTTTTGTGAAGACCCTGGGCGCAGTAGATAAGCCAAAGGGAGTGCATAGAATTGATAATGCGTTGAACCTGCAATGAAGTGGAAGTATCTTCTGCAATTTTGTCTCATAGGGACATGCAGGTATGCCTCTTTGAGGTCCAAAGTGACTAGCCAAGCATTCTTGCCCAGCATGGGAAGAAGCTGCTGTAGTGTTAGGATCTTGAATTTTGGTACTTGCAGATAGGTGTTCAGAATTGAAAGATCCAGAATGGGTCTCCATGCTTTGTGCTTTCCTGGGACTAGGAAGAGTCTTGAGTAAAATCCTTGTTCTTGCTCCTGTGTAGGTACCTGCTGAATGGCTCTCATGTTCATGAGAGCTGTAATTTGTTTTTGTGCCTCTGCCCATTGATTTGGTGGCATGTTTGGCATTCCTTTGACCCTTGGTAAGGCATGAAAGTGGAATCTGTATCCTTGAGAGACCATGTTTAAAACCCATTTGTCTTTTGTGATGATGAGCCAGTTGTCTGCAAAAAATGCTAGTTTTCCTCCCAAGGGAGTTGCCAAGAGAGATTTGCTTGGTAGTCTGAGGATTGAGTCATTGTGTTTGTCTTCTGCTAGCTTGGGGCCTGTCTTCTCCTCCTTTCTGGGTAGCAGAACCCCATTGGCGAGGTTTGTAAGGGCCCTGTGACTGGCCTCTGTCCCTTGGGCATCTGTACTTGCCCCTCTGTGATCTGTCTGAAGCTGGAAAGGACCAGTTTTTTGTTGGCCAATTTCTGCTGAAACAAGGGGGTTGTACCTGCAAAAACACCTTGACCGTTTGCATAGACTTTGCCTTATCCTCCATTTTCTTTAAAACCTCTTCTGCTTTGACACCAAATAATACATCCTGTTGTAAAGGTGCATCCAATAATTTTGCTTTAACATGGTCAGGGAGGGTTTGTTCTTTTAACCAAGCATGTCTACGTATGAGAGAACCAGTAACAGCTGCTCTACAGGAAGCTTCCAATGAATCAAATCCGCATTGTAAAGTATGTTTGCCCACCTGTTCAGCTGCATGCAACAGATCTTGCATTTCTTGAATTCAGGCTGTTCTGAATGTGTGCTCATTTTTTGTTTTAACTGAGACGTCAGGAATTGTTGATATTTCAACATGTGAAACTGGCAATTTAATGCTCTCATAGCCAGAGTTGCTGAGGTGAATATTTTATTTCCCCATCTATCTAGGGCTCTGGAATCCCTTTCAGAGGGCACAGGATTTTTAGCCATAGAAGCTTTTGCTCCCTTAGGACCCTGGGAAATTGTTTCTGGGTCAGCTACAGGGCTTTTATAAAGGAATTTGAGAGAGTCAGGTACTCTGCAGTATCTGTCTGGTTTGGCTGGAGTAGGAGGTAGAGAGTCTGGATTTAAACTAGACTCCAAGTAAACATCATCCACAATATCTAAAACAGGAGGGATAGCAAGAGGTCTGTGCTAGGGTAGTAAAAGGAACTCTCGGAGCCTTTTCTTAGAATCTGAGTAATCTTGGCCTTCCCAGTGGAAATGTTCCTTCATGGCATGTAAAGTTTCCCCAAAGGAGTAGTCTTCAGGTGGAGATGCTGAGGGAATAGAGTCTTCAGCATGAGAATCCTCATAAGGTGAAAAAGTGTAATCCTGTTCCTCAGAAAAATCTGAGGAGAGAGAAACCTGGTCAGAGGATGCATAATCCTCCTCTTGTCTTGGTCTTTTATCAGGAGGTGGATGGGAACCCCTGATAAGAGTAATCAAATCTTCAGCCATCTTAAGCATCTGTTTCTTAGGCATGGGGCCTTGAACTGTAGACTGATGAACAGTTTTCTTAGGGTTTAAATGAGTTTTAAGCTTAGCATAAGATTTAATGGCGAGTGTAGTCGGTCTGAAGACACCTTCTGCAACCGCAGGTGTTTCCACTGCACCGGTGTCTAGTTCTGTTCCGGTGTCTGTAGACGGCTGCATCGGCCTAGTAGACTCCGCTTGGGAATCTGCAGCTGTCTGGGGTTCCAGTTCTGTGGTTGTCAGGGGCTGCGTAGGCGCCTCATTGAAAACCGGAGAACCGGCGACAGGCCCAGCTGAGGCCTCAGGGTCTGGCTTATTCCTAGGCTGCCTGTCCTTATCCTTGCGTTTTTTATGAATGGCAGTCGTCGGCTGCTCCGACAGCATGATATAATTAAATTTCCTACCAAAGTTAATGCCGTGCGAAGTCAAAACGGCGTTTGATAGTTCATTTATTAAACCTAGTGCAAAACCGACAACCTGTGACGTCGTGGTCTGGGCCTAGGCAAGGAATACAAAAGGAATGGAAGTCCTTATGAGGTATTTGCTTCCCACAAGAAATGCAATTGTTAACTTTTTCCTGACATCGGACTGATGCAAGAAAATGTTCCCCAATGGGGTACTTACCTTTACTGAAGACTTCGGACTGAAATTCAAATCGAAAATCTCAGGTGTCGGCCGACCGGCACTTGCGAACTGCTTCTGCTTCGGGCACCGCGTGGCAAGAAAGACTGAAGAAAATGGCATCGGATGCCTCTTATATACCCCTGGTGCTCTGACGCCAGGGAAGAAGCGACAGCAACCGACGCCGGATCAAGACTTTGGAATTCGGGCCGACTGCGGGACCGCCTGACGGCAGGATAACCCAAGTGTGATGACTGCAGCAGGGTAACACGATGAACACCCAGGAGATGTTTTATATCCTCTAATTCTTTGCTTTTTTCTTGCAGATTCTTAAACAGGTCCGCAGATTACTTTCCAAAGAGGAAGTTGTAATCCAGGGGGGCGTCCAAGACTTTGGACTTGAAGTCCTCTGTCAGATTCTGTAGTCTAAGCCAGGAATATCTCCCAAGGACATATGCTGATGCTGCAGAGCGAGCAGAAGCTTCTGTGGCATCGTAGCTGCATCTTATGGAGTGTCTAGCCACTTACAGGGCTAAGGACAATTTGGAGGAGATATCAGTCTTAACTGGACTGTAAGGGATTGAAGCCAGCATAGAGGTGGCTTGGGATACTAAGTCCAGGGTATACCTCGTCATGTGTGTTTGATAGTTAATGGCTCTAAAAGTCAAAGTGGAGGAAGTGTACACCTTCTTGCCTATCCTATCCATGGATTTGGTATCTTTATCAGTGCGCAATAGGGAGGCAGAAGGTAACAACCTAGACTGTTTATCAGGGGCAGTAGCAATCACTGCTGGGTCAGCTAAGGGTGGTTTTATGAGAAATTTTTGTTCCTCTGGCGCCTAGTAGAAGCGGTCTGTGTGCTTAGGTGCAGGAGGCTGCAAGTCAGGTGTTCTAGAAGCTGCAATAAAGGCATACAAGTATGCTGGAAGAACAGGGGGTACAGCTGTAGGGGAGGGGGACTCCACCTGCAGCAATTCAAGTATCTTTTTTTGGGGTTTCTGTCATTTGGGAATTACCCCAATTGAAATAATCTTTCATTTTGGTGACGGTTTCACCAAATGTAATGTCTTCAGTTGGAGAATCCCCTTCCACAGAATCCTTCATCAGGAGAATAATATTCCTTGGGAGCAGTAATCTGGAATGCATAAGAGATGGATTCATCAGAAGAAGAGTAGGAAGATTCATGTGCTACTTCCTCAAGGAGGGGAGTCATGGGGATGGAAGCAGCAGAGGGAGGCCTAGGGCTTGGCAGAAGCAATGTAGTTGTGGGTGAGGCAGAAGGCCTAAGGGCCATAAAAACCTGCATAAGCGAAGAGGTGAAGGCCTCCCAGTCCGGAGGGGCTTCAGAAGCAGGAGTAATGTGTTGGTTTTCTGCTTCGTTTTGGTCTGAGTGGCCTTAGGAATCGGTCTAGAGCCAAGTTTGGCAGCGGCTTTATCAGGGGTCTGTATCCCGGTCGAAGGAACTGCCAAATCTGGTTCCCCCTCGACATCGACCAGCGTCTGTGTCTGAGAAAGCTCTGTGAACATACCGGTCATCGGCTGTGCAGCGGCCTCCGCGAGGGAGGTCGATGATGCCGCTGAGCACTCAACTCTTACATCGGCAGTTGGCGGGGCGTCCGGGTGCGAAGCAGCAGGCAATGAAGTCCTAGGCATCTTGGCCTTTTTACGCGGAGATTCTTGGGTGGCCTCCGAAGCAGGAGCCAACCGGTTGAGGCGTTGATTTTCTAAGTAAAGATTTAAAGCTGCAAGGCGGCTAAGTAAGGTCTTAGGAACAAAAGATTTACAAATAGGGCAGGCGTTATGGTCGTGTTCCCGGCCTAAGCAGAAAACGCATTTGTCATGGGCGTCCTTATGGGGAATTTTGCGGCCGCACTGGCACTTTAACTTTTTCCCTGACATCAGCTGAAAGCTTCAACAACCAAGCCTAATCAATGTAAAAGATCGGTAAAATATTAGAAATGCAAAAACCCAAGGGGTTACTTATCTATAGTCAAATCAGATGTCTGGAGAGCGATCGTACGATGCAAAGTCTTCTGCGGCTGAAAAGTTCTGGGGATTGTGTGTGCAGACGTCGCACATAGGGTCTCTGGTTTATGGAACTATGTGTGACATCCCATGCAGCTGCAACAGCCAAGCTGAAGCTTTTGTATAGGAGCCGACGTACGAGTCGCCTGAAGGCAGGAAATCCCACACCAAGAATACTGCAACATAGGAACAGAAGGACATCATCAGATTACTTGTTACACTAATACAAACCAGGAGCTCAGTCAGTGTAATAAAAGTTATGTACTTACTGTAACATTCCATTTGTGTTGTCCATTTTCATTCTTCCCAACTAAGGGGTGCGGATCGGATACTCGGATCAGACTCGGCTGTTATACTAGCTTTTGTTCTCCAGCAAACTCTCAAGCTCCTTTCCTATCCATAATGCACTATTCCTAATGTCCTTCAGATCCTACTTACAGCTTAAGAGACAGAACCTATAAAGGAATTGCCATAACTGGAGCTCAATGAAAGGGAAATACGGTGTCCCTAAGAATCTCATTCGTCCAGATGTTAGCTAAGAGAAACAGAGGGGAAAGTCAGGTGTGGAGTTAAGGAAAACAGAAAATGGTCAACACAGATGGAACATTACGGTTAAGTACATACCTTCTTAATCTGACCTCAATTTTGATTCATTTCTCAACTAATTGGACAGAGTCACCACCTACCTAAATCCCTGGGTGGACTCTAAGGAAGGATATTCTTGAGTATGGTTGAGGCAAAGAACGCCCTTCCCCCTCGAGACCAGATCTGGTTTGTAATGACTGATAAAGGTATGAGGATTTGACCAAGCTGCATCCACACATATGCATCCATAGAGGCTCTAGACTGGAATACAGTAGAAGTTGCCATTAATCTGGTTGAATGACTGTTAACCATCTAAATAGTTACTTTTGTAACTGATTCTCCCAACTTGTATGCAAAGGAAACAAATAGCTGATCTGTTTTTCTGACCTCGTTTGTTCTGTGCAGGTAGAAACAATCTATGAATATCCTGTAAATGGAGCATATATTCTCCTTTATTTGTAAAGTATGGAAAGAATACTGGCAGGTTAATGGCTTGGGTAATGTTTGATTCTGATACCACTTTAGGTAGGAAGGAAGCGTCACTACAAATGGTGACCCTAACCTTATGAAAAACCAAGTAGGGGGGCTCAGAAGATAATGCTTGAAGTTCTAAAATTCTTCAAGCAGATGTAAATGCAACTAAAAACACTGCTCTAGGTCAAGAATTTTAGATCACATTTAACTGCAGGATCAAATGGAGAATGAATTAAGGTTTGCAGTACCAAATTAAAATCCCATGGCGGTATGGGGTCTTTATAAGGGGGTCTTAGCAGGAGAGTACTTTTCATAAAGGCTTTGCATACTTCAGAGGAAGCCAGAGAAGAATTTTGAAACCCTACATGAAAGTTAGAGATTACTGCCGAGTTGAACTTTAATAATTAATGAACTAGCACCCTCATTAAACAAACTCGCTAAAAATTCAAGAACAAACTGAACTGGAGCGGAGAAGGGGTCCATCTGATGCTGGTCTGCCCAACAAATAAACCATCTCCATTTACTCCTACAGAGTTTCCTAGTAGAAGGCTTATGGGAAGATAAAAGTATGAAATGGACAGGGGAAGAGAGCATTAGTTGCCTGGCTATTAACGGAATTGGAGAAACCATGCAATTAGTTTGAGATTTGAGTTATCTGGGTGAACCATGCCTGTGGGTTGAGACTGGAGTTGGATCCAGAAATCCAAGGTTGGTATAGTGGATGAGGCCAAAGGAAGGGGAACCAAACCTATCAAGGCAGGAAGTGCCATGAGGATGATTTTGCTCTTCAACCTGGCTGCTTTATGATGGAATTTGGGAATCAGGGGACTCAGAGGATAAGCATAAAGAAGGGGGACTAATCATGGAAAAGAGCATCCCTCGTGACTCCCCCAGTGGAGGGATCAGGGCAAAGACACTGCTGCACTTTTTGTTCAGGAGAGATTGCAAAAAGATCACAGCAAAACTGGCCCCACAGACTAAAAATTACTTCCATCACCTTGTTATTGTGAGGCCACTTTTGAGGCAGTAAAATGAACCTGCTCAATTTGTCTGCTATTACGTTTGGACTTCCCCGGAATATGCATTAGAAAGCAGTTGGAGAATATCACTCACTGCCACACTCTTAGGGCTTCTCGACACAGGTGATAAGATCTGGCTCCTCCTTGTTTGTTTGTTGATGTATAAAATTACTGCCGTGTTGTCTAATTGGATTGCAACTGTCCCGAGAGGAAGAGAGTTTTGGAATACTTGCAACACTAAAAGCACCACTCATTTCCAGAACACTGACATGCAAGTTGGCCTCTTTGGGGGAAAAGTGCCTTGGACCGTCTTCTCCAGAAAAGCCTCACCCCTACCCAATCTGGAAAGAGTCTGATCACCATGGCCTTGGGAGAAAGAAAGGACAACCTTGTAACAATTGAGTCTGCATACACCAGGAAAGACACCATTTGCATAGTTGAGTTATTCTCCTCCTCGCAGACATGGGTTAACAGAGTATTGACCATTGTGTTGCTAGCATCCAATGCAAAATTCTCATGTGATATCTTGCTAAAGGAACTCACTGCTGCTGACATTGACCCCAGAGCTTGCAGAATCAATCAGACTGAAATTTTGGTATTGCAAATTATTTCCCTGCTCTGCTTCCATGTTGTTTGCACTCTCAAAAGAGGAAGAGATGCTAGCATAGATACTGTGTTGAACACTGCTCCTATGAATTACAATGTCTAGGTTGGTTGTAAATAAGTCTAGTTGTAATTTATGGTTATTTCAAGATTTAAACAGGTCTGTACCACATGGTCTTGTGCTTGTATCAGATGATACCTTATCGGGGCAGTAATAAGCCAGTCATCTATATATGGAAACACCTGGAATCTTTGCTGTCTCAAGAGCACTGCTACCATTGCCATGGACTTGGTGAACACCCTGGGGGCTGTGGTGAGGCCAAAGGGCAGTGCTCTGAATTGAAAGTGACTGGCTGCCAGCCAGAAGCCCAAGTACTGTCTGGATCATCTGCACATTTTTGTGAGGTAGTATGCATTCTGAAGGTCTATCGAGTACATCCAGTCATCCTTGCTCAGAAAAGGCAGAATGGACTGAACAGTGACCATCCATACCTGGTGTGTCAAACAGATTTGTTCACCACACTGACATCTAAAACTTGTGTCCAGTCCCCTTGTCGTCTTAGGCACTAACGAATCTCGAGTAAGTTCCATATTTTATTTGGTCTGGAGGGACATTCTGGATGATGTTTTTCTTGCAGCTTTTGTATCTCTGGTGCAGCTGCTTCCCTCTGAATGGGTGGATCATCAGGGATTCCTGGAAAAGGTCCTTTGATGGGCAGGGGGGGGGGGTTCAAAAAACACACGCCCACTGCAGAGTGTGTCGCCTTTTTTTCACACCTCCAGAGTACATCTCTTGGATCGGGGCCCAACAAGGAAGAGCCATCAAAGGGGGCACTGACAACTGATGACTTGAAAGCTCCGCAAAATTATATAGGCGGATCCAGGCATGCCACCTGATGGAAACACCTGAACCAGTGTTCTATGAAGCAGCCTTCTGCAGCATGTGAGATGAGCCTCATGGACGAATTTACAATAGATCGACAGGTAGCCAACTGTCAGGCCACAGAAGATTAAGCCTCATAAGTAGTGGTCCCCGAAAGGCGTTCTGAAAGTACCTTGACCAAGTCTCTTTCCAGTCTCATGAAGTGTGCCAAGCAGTTCAGCGATCTGAGCTTAAAAGTCAATGAAGCATAAACTCCCTTCCCAAACCTGTCAAATGCCCCAGATTCTCTATTAAGGGAATCGACAGCGGAACTCAGTTCTGCAAGTTCCTTCTAAGTAGCTGCTCCCATGACCACTGCATCAACTGGCACCCATTTACTGCAATACTCTCTGCCTACTGGTGGTGCCAGAATCCTTTCTCGTCTCTTGGGGATTGGCTCAATCATAACAGGTTCTTTCAACGCCCGCCTAGAAACCAAATCAATGAGTTCATCAGTGGGCAGAGTTACCCAGGAGGTACACAGGCCAGTCCTGAAAGTTTCCAGAAACACCAATTCTTCAGGAGTAGGGTTTTTGGCAAACCAACCACCCTTCTGTTTAAGGATCTTACGAATGTCTTCAAATGAGGCATCAGGTGGTGATATTGGAAACCAGTCTCCATCACTGAAGTCAATACCCTCAGTGAAAGACTCGAGGAGAGTCCACAAGCCTCCTTTTGCACTTCCTCTTCCTAGGGACCTCTTTGGTGGGCTCCAGAGAAGTATCAAAAAAGATGACAATATCCTGCTGAGTAGAATGGAAGCTTTGGGCAGGCTCTCCCTGTGGTGTAGGATGCTGCGGATGACGGAGCAAGGTTCTCTGAGAAGCTGCGGTCGGATCTGAGGGGGAATGACCCCGTCTGACCTGTCAGAGCAGAGAAAACCCTCTTCACATCCTCAAAAAGAAGACTTCTCAGGAGAAAAGGAAGTCAATATAGCCAAGCAAGTTAGTTTCCGGCTCGTCTCCCTCTGCTCTGAGAGAAATACACCAGAGGAGGATGCCGGAGCCAAGTTATCCAGTGCAGAAGTTCCAAGAGGAACAGACAGCTCCAAAAACCTCAGAGTCAATCCTACCCCCTCAGATCTGACCTGGAATTTTCAGCTCCAACAGTCATCCAAACACAAAGCTGTAAGAGCCTGTGCACTCAGAGTAAGAATTGGATCTGAAGATGACACTTTCTTCAGCTCTGACCCAGGCAGATCCAAACACTTGGATCCGAGGACTCAAAGCCAAAGACTGGGTCAAAGAAAGAGCTAACGGAGTGGTAGATGGACGATGTTCCTGACCCGAAGAGGTGAGCACTCCCTTCTGAATTTGCTCAGTGAAAAATTTCATCATTTTTTCCACATCTGCTTCAGTGAGACTCCTGGAGAAATGGGAGGATACCACCAAAGGCAACTGAGTGCCTCTCTAGAAAAGGGGAGGGCACTCTGGAAAGGTCTGCATTAAGTTCAGCAAACAAACAGTCCATGGTAATATCTTAGGAACAGAGGATATCGGATCCATAGTACGTGTTAGCTGATCAGAGGCTGTTGTACTTGAAACATATCTGGTCAGATCCAAAGATAGCAAGATCCCAGGAGACTCCAGATCCAATTTGTCCTTTTTCTTTGGCTCAGAGCATGGAGATGCAGAGGAATCCAAAGATCTGGACCATTTTGAAGGGTTCTTAGTTTTAATTTTAGGAGACTGAACTCCATATATGGCTTCAGAAAAAGGAGTTGGTAACAGACCCTTTAAAATTTATTTATTCCTTCTTTCAGAAAAGCTCTGGGATTGAATTCACGACAAATGTCAAAATCCTGGTCAAGATGTTCAGACACCAAACAATAAACACAAAGTGGGGGCATCTGAAAAAAGCATCTTATGCCCACATCTCCCATTTTTTAAACCCTTTTTCAGACCGTGTGTAGAGCAAATTCTTATAACCAACAATAAAAGAAAAAGCTAGTAAGAATACGGTAACAGATTTAGACAGAAGACTACTTAAGTAACAACCAAGAAACCAGAGGGGTATAAAACCCTGTAAAAAAAAGAGAAATAGCGTAGGAAAGGCCTACCAACAGTGACAGTGAAGATGACACTATCAAGTGCATAAAAAGAGAATAAAAGTGACAGAACACTTAAATAGATTAAAATTTCTAACAGAAATAGTTACCAAAAAAATTATATATATATCACACACACACACACACACACACACACGCACACACACACACACATCATTTGAAGAATATGTTAAGAAAATTTTTTTATATATAAATTAGCCCGAGAGCTGAAGTTGACCACATCTAGATGTAAAAGTGGCAAAAGAGATCTGAGGGGCGTTAATGCATTATGGGTAGTAAAGGAGCTTGAGAGCTTGTCTGAGGCCATGAATTAGTGCAACAGCAGAGTCGGAACTGAACCCATTAGATGAGGAATGAATGAAAATTGGCATCAGATATGCGGTTACAATTCAATGATTGGCAGAACAATGCTGCTTCAGACACAACTACTTCACTGATGAACCTTACCAAACAAGTGGAGGGCAGAATGTTTGGCCATAAGCATTTATCTTCTACTCTTCTTTTCTTCTCCATATCCACTCCAGCCCGCTTCTTGCTTCTCTGTTCACCTACCCCCTTCAGTGGCTCTTCAACCTTTACTATTTACCATTCTATTCCATCTGGCTTCTATAATTGTACATACTGTAGACAGCACCGACTGGGTTATCTGTTACTGTACATGTTCATTTAACTACAGCTACGATGTCAATGCAAGCAATAATGCATGACAGGGAGTGTTACTAAGGAATTAATGCCCGCCCAAGGGTGTTGTGACGCCTGACGATGCAGATGCAAGCATACACACAGCACAGAATAATCAGAGATGGCTGCACCCTTGAGTGTGCCAGCCATCAAATAAGATGCTAGACATGGCTCATCTGCTTGAATTGGTGGCAGCTTGGGGTGGATGTTAAAAGACCCCACAGAGCCACTGAAATGAAGAGAAAATGTCCCCAGTGCACTGGCTAAATTTCACCTAATCAATACATATATCCCTTTGGGATCACTCTTGAAAAATGCCACTGGTCTAGTGGGACTAACCAAGTTAAAAAGGACAGGTAAAGTATCTATGATTCTTAATTGATCTGTTATAACCCAGGGCTGAAAACGGGAAAAAAATTTACATTAATTTTCTTCCTTGGTTAATAAAGCAATAGGGTTGTGCTATGTGAAAGAAAAAAGTTATGTACTCACCATAATGTTCCATCCGTGTTGTTCATATTTATTCATCCTCAAACATTGGGGTAAGATCCAACCATTGGACCCGACTAGGACATTATTTTCAGTTCATGGCCACAAAAGTACAGTTGTGTACACTTACCATAAATGTAGATGTTCGAGTGTATTCACTGTTGCAGTCATCACATTTGGGTTATCTGTCTGCAGGTAGCCCTCAGCCGGCCTGAATACCAGTGTCTTGGGATTTCTGCATCGGATGCTGTCGCTTCTTCCATGACGTCAGGTCGTCAGGGGTATAAAACACCATTACATCAGTTTTTCTTGCCCCAGATATCAGGTGCCCCCAAAATAGGAAACAATTACATGGTATGGAATACCCCCAGCAAAAAGCAAATACACATGATATAAGACATGCCAAACAAACAAGATAGGTAGAAGAAAAGAGAAGTCAGGGGGCTGGAGGGGGGGGGGGGTAACCAGGACTGCAACAGTGAATACACTCAAACATCTACACTTATGCTAAGTGAACACAACTGTACTATGTTTTTCATGTTTCATTGTTGCAGTCATCACATTTGGGTTGATTCTCAAAGCTAAGGAAGGGTGGAGGTAGTTAAAAAGCATTAGGGCTGGCTAGCAGCCCTTGTAAGACTTTTGTTGCAAATCCAGCTCTGGATTTAGAAAAGATAGGTACGTGGTAATGCTTGTTGAAGGTGTGTACAGAGCTCCAGGCTGCAACTTTCAGGGTGTCCCCGGTAGAGACTCCCTGGAGGAATGCTGTAGAGGTAGAGGCAGATGTAGCCCTAGTGGAGTGTGTTCTGATCCACTGTGGGGTAGGTTTCCCATGGTGTTTGCAGCAGGAAATGGAGGCAGTGTGCTATCCATTTAGAAATGGTTTGCTTTGAAATGGCCTTGCCCTCTGCCCCTAGAAATGGCTGGTCA